>NW_027182828.1:217500-415000 GCF_041146395.1 Eulemur rufifrons | reverse complement strand
GGTGGAATGGTGGTGACCTCCTGGATTCGTGCTCCTGGAGTGGAAGGCATGGGTCTCCCACTGCCACAACCCTAGAGGTTCACTTCCCCACAAGAACGGTGGTGTGAATCCATGGAGAATCAGCGTGGGACAGAGAGAGAGAGCAAGAAAAGACTGAGGTGATTAGGGAAATAAATCACCAAAATCTGGAGAGTGCGGGATGGCCAATAGAGAAGGGAGCACGGGACAGCTGTACCCACCTCACCAGAGAGTGGGGTGGGTTCAGCCCCACAGGAAAGCATCTTGTTCCCCCTCTGACCTCCACACCCACTCAATTGAGGATCTGCCTGAAGTCGGTGCAGAATCGCCACGGGAGATGTGGGGCTCTGCAGAGAGGAGACATTGGCAGGAGGCATTTTGGACCCTGGAGTGCTGTGCGCAGCTGACGCACCTAGCAACTGTCTCCTATACGTGGGCGGTGGGGCTGCTTTGGTCCCGGCTCTAGCAGACGCCAAACTGCCTCGTATAGGTGGGCGGCTGGATTCTCCCGCTCCCCGGCTCCTCTGGCCTCTGCCGGTCCCTGAGCATTCAACCCCAGTGACAGTGATCTGCAGACGGGCGGCCGCCATTGTCGGGGTCCACAGCCTAAACGCTGAGGAGCGATTGGGTACCGGGCGGCTCCCTGGGCGGCTCCCTTCCCTAGTCCACGGACCCTGACTAGGAGCTCCACCTTTGTGTGAACACTGAGTGGTTCCCCAGTCACGAGAGAGTGGAGCGTGGACCTTGCAGACATTGGGGTGGGGCAGACCATCTCCCGCGGGAACTGCAGTGGCTGGGGCACTGGGTGAATGAGGGCACCGCTCCACTCTCCCTATCCACTGTCTTTCTTGCAGAGAGAGACAGAAGCCACCTCGGGAGAGGAAGAGGGGCAGCCCCCCCAGCGGAGCTAGCAAAATCCTGAACAATATGTGAAGGGCTCCCCCTAGTGACAGAGGAGGCAACTTACCTGGCACTCACAGTGTGCCCCTATCCAGACTAAAGCTGAAAGAAGGGATCTTAAGGATTCATTCAGATGGGAAGGGCTCAGCGAAGGAACTCTAGGAGTATAAAGAATCAAGCTGAAACCATGCCCTCAAAGAGGATTACTAGTTCTCCACCAATTAACACAAAGCAGATTCCAAATAGCAACATGTCACAGGAAGAATTTCAAACATGGATCATAAATACGCTGAACATTATGCAAGAAAAAATGGATAATCAACACAAAGAAACCACAAAAAAGATCCAGGACTTGGAAGAAAAATTCACCAAAGAAATTGAAATACTGAAGAAAAATCAAACTGAACTCCTGGAAATGAAAAATTTATTCAAGGAGCTACAAAACACAGTGGAAAGTCTCAAGAGCAGGGTAGATCAAACAGAAGAAAGAATCTCAGAGATCGAAGATAACACTTTCCAATTAAATAAGGCAGTCACAGAGTTAAAACAAAGAAACATGAGAAATAATCATAGTCTACAAGAAATGTGGGATTATGTAAAGAAGCCTAACGTGAGAGTTATCGGCATTCCTGAGGGTGAAGAAGACAATAAGCAAGGGTTGAATAAAGTATCTGAAGATATAATTGAGGAAAATTTCCCAGGCCTTGCCAAATCTCTAGATACACAGGTTCAAGAAGCTCAAAGAACCTCTGAGAGATTCATACCAAATAGGAAGACACCACGTCATGTAGTTATCAGACTGACCAAAATATCCACTAACGAGGCCCTTCTTCAATCTGTAAGGAGAAAAAAACAAGTAACATACAAAGGAAAGCCCATCCGAATCACGCCAGATTTCTCAACTGAAACCTTACAAGCAAGAAGAGATTGGAGCCCCATTCTCACTCTTCTGAAACAGAATAATGCCCAGCCTAGAATCCTGTACCCAGATAAGCTCAGTTTTATATATGAAGGTGAAATTAAGACATTCTCAGATAAACAAAAACTCAGAGAATTCACCAAGACAAGAGCAGCTTTCCAAGAAGTATTCAAAACAGAGTTACACGTGGTCCAGCACAAGAAGGACCTTCGAATGTAACACTAATCAAGAGATAAATATGAAAACACAGTTATCATAATGGCTCAAGAGAGAAAACAGATCAATGAAATTCAACCCAACATGAGGAACAGCAATCTGTCTCGCTTATCAGTTCTCTCATTAAATGTGAATGGATTGAATTCCCCACTCAAGAGACATGGACTGGCCCGATGGATAAAAAAGATATAAGCCAAGTATCTGCTGTCTTCAGGAAACTCATCTAACCTGCAAGGATGCATTTAGACTGAAAATAAAAGGGTGGAAATCAATATTCCAAGCAAATGGAACCCAAAAGAAAGCTGGCGTGGCAGTTCTAATCTCCGATAACGTAGTTTTTAAATCAACAAAAGTAAAGAAAGACAAAGATGGTTACTATATACTGGTGAAGGGTACAATTCAACAAGAAGACATAACTATACTTAACATATATGCACCCGATCTAGGTGCACCCAGATTCATAAAGCAAACCCTACTTGATCTGAACCAAATGATAGATAACAACACTTTAGTAGCCAGAGATTTTAACACGCCACTGACAGTTCAAGACAGATCCTCCAAACAAAAAATAAACAAAGAAATATTGGACGTATATAGAATGCTAGAACAAATGGGCCTGACTGACATCTACAGGACATTCTACCCAAATACCACTGAATATAAGTTCTTCTCATCAGCTCATGGGACATTCTCCAAGATTGACCATATCTTAGGACATAAAGCATGTCTTAAAAAATTTAAAAATATAGAAATAATACCATGCAGCTTCTCGGATCACAGTGGAATAAAAGTAACAATGAACCCTAACAGAAATCCTCATTTCTACTCAAAGTCATGGAAGCTAAATAACCTTCTCCTGAACAATCATTTTATAAATGAAGAAATCAAGTCAGAAATCAAAAGATTCTCTGAATTAAACGACAAAGGAGATACAACTTATCAAAATCTGTGGGACACAGCTAAAGCAGTCCTGAGAGGAAAATTTATTTCCATAAATGCCTATACCAAAAAGACAGAAAACTTACAAATAGACAATCTAATGAATAGACTCAAAGAGCTGGAGAAGAAAGAAGAGACCAAACCCAAACCCAGCAGAAGGAAATTATTAAGATTAAATCAGAACTAAATGAAAAGGACCATAAGGGAGATTAAACCAAACCATAACGGAGATTAATAAAACCAAAAGTTGGTTCTTTGAAAAAATAAACAAAATTGACACACCTCTGGCTAAACTAACCAAGAGCAGAAAAGAAAAATCTCTTATAACCTCGATCAGGAACACGAAAGGAGTAATCACGACTGATGCCACAGAGATACATGATATCATCTATGAATTCTACAAAAATCTTTATGCACACAAATTAGAAAACCTGGAGGAAATGGACAAATTCTTATAAACACACAGCCTTCCCAGGCTCAACCAGGAAGACACAGAATTCCTGAATAGACCGATATCTAGATCTGAAATTGAAACAGCAATAAAAAACCTTCCCAAAAAGAAAAGCCCTGGACCAGATGGGTTCACACCTGAATTCTACCATACCTACAAAGAAGAACTGGTGCCCATCGTACATAAACTATTCTCCAATATAGAGAAGGATGGGATTCTCCCCAACACTTTTTACCAAGCCAACATAATCCTGATACCAAATCCAGGAAAGGATGCAACTAAAACAGAGAACTATAGACCAATTTCTCTTATGAATATAGATGCAAAAATTCTCAATAAAATTCTAACAAATCGAATCCAAGTGCTTATCAAAAAAATAATCCATCACGACCAAGTGGGCTTCATCCCAGAGATGCAGGGATGGTTTGACATATGGGAATGTAATTCATCACATAAATAGAAGCAAAAATAAAGATCAGATGATCCTCTCAATAGATGCAGAGAAAGCATTTGACAAAATTCAACACCCTTTTATGATAAGAACACTTAACAAAATAGGCATAGATGGGGCCTATATAAAAATGATACAAGCCATATACGACAAACCCTCAGCCAACATCATACTGAATGGGGAAAAACTGAAAGCATTCCCACTTCAAACTGGAACCAGACAAGGCTTACCACTGTCCCCATTACTTTTCTACATAGTATTGGAAGTCCTTGCAAGAGCTATCAGGCAAGAGAGCAGAATCAAGGGAGTTGAAATAGGGACAGAAGAGATCAAACTCTCACTCTTTGCTGATGATATGATGTTATATCTATAAAACCCCAAGGTTTCAACCAAGAGACTCCTGGAATTGATCAATGAATTCAGTAAAGTCTCAGGATAGAAAATCAATACACACAAATCAGAGGAATTCATATATGCCAATAACAGTCAAATGGAAAACCAAATTAAGGACTCAATACCCTTCAAAATAGCAACAAAGAAAATAAAATACCTAGGAATTTATTTAACTAAGGAGGTAAAGGACCTCTATAGGGAGAACTATGAAACACTGAGGAAGGAAATTGCAGAACATGTAAATAGGTGGAAAACCATACCATGCTCATGGATCGGTAGAATCAACATTGTTAAAATGTCTATACTGCCCAAAGTTATCTACAGATTCAATGCAATCCTTATTAAATTACCAACATCTTTTTTCACAGACATAGAAAAAATAATTTTACGCTTTGTATGGAACCAGGGAAGACCCCGTTTAGCAAAAGCAATCTTAAACAACAAAAACAAAATGGGAAGTATTAATTTGCCAGACTTCAAACTATACTACAAGGCTGTGGTTCTTAAAACAGCCTGGTACTGGCACAAGTGCAGGGACACAGACCAGTGGAACAGAACAGAAAATCCCAATATAAAACCATCCTCATATAGCCATCTAATCTTTGACAAAGCAGACAAAAACATACTCTGGGGAAAAGATTCCTTATTTAATAAATGGTGCTGGGAAAACTGGATATCCACATGTAGAAGACTAAAACAGGACACACAAAAATCAAATCACAGTGGTTAACAGACTTAAACCTAAGGTCAGAAACTATTAGAATTCTAGAAGAAAATGTAGGAAAGACTCTTACAGACATTGGCCTAGGCAAAGAATTTATGAAGAAGACCCCTAAAGCAATCACAGCAACAACAAAAATAAATAAATGGGACCTGATCAAATTAAAAAGCTTCTGCACAGCCAAAGAAACAGTCACGAGAGTAAATGGACAACCTACAGAATGGGAAAAAATTTTCGCATACTACACATCAGATAAAGGACTGATAACAAGAATCTATTTAGAACTCAGAAAAATCAGTAAGAAAAAATCAAACAACCCTATCAAAAAGTGGGCAAAGGACATAAATAGAAATTTTTCAAAAGAAGATATAAAAATGGCTAACAAACATATGAAAAAGTGTTCAACATCTCTAATCATCAGGGAAATGCAAATCAAAACCACAATGAGATATCACTTAACTCCAGTAGGAATGGCCTTTATCAAAAAGTCCCAAAACTATACATGTTGGTGTGGGTGTGGCGAGATAGGTACATTCATAAACTGCTGGTGGGACTGTAAACTAGTGCAGCCCCTGTGGAAAGCAATGTGGAGATACCTTAAACAGATTCAAGTAGACCTACCATTCGATCCAGCAATTCCATTATTGGACATCTACCCAGAAGAACAAAAGTCATTCTATAAAAAAGACACCTGCACCTGAATGATTATAGCAGCACAATTCACAATCACAAAGATGTGGAAACAACCCAAATGCCCATCAATTCATGAATGGATTAGCAAAATGTGGTATATGTATACCATGGAATATTACTCAGCTATTAGAAATAATGGCGATATGGCATCTCTTTGGTTCTCCTGGAGAGAGCTGGATCCCATTCTATTAAGTGAAGTATCCCAAGAATGGAAAAATAAGCACCACATGTACTCACCAGCAAATTGGTTTCCCTGAGTGCACATTTGGGAACAACACCAATTGGGTATCGGACAGAGGTTGGGGCCGGGTGGAAGGGATGGGTGTATACCTACTTGATGAATGTGATGTGCACTGCCTGGGGAATGGACACCCTTCAAGTTCTAACTGGGGGGGATGGGGTGGGGGAGAGGAGGGGTGCACACCTACATGATGAATGTGATGTGCACTGACTAGGGAATGGACAAAATTGAAGCTCAGAATCGGGGGAAAGGGGAGGCATGGGGAATGTATATAGCCTGATCTTTTGTACCCCCATAATGAGCTAACAAACAAACAAACAAACAAAAAAGAATCGTTTGATTCATCAGCTGGGAATACACCATGGTTCTTTAAAGACCTCTATGCGTGGGCCCAGGTAACTGGCAAGTTCCAAGAAGTATGCCACAGAGCTTTTGAAATAACCACTACGTTGAGAATTATTTGCTAGTTTTTGCACCACCTTTCACCATAATTGTGATAAGGTTGGTCCGTGCCTCCTTCAACCCAAGATGGCTGGGGCGGACAAAAGTATGCTGAGGCCTAGTTCACTTGGTGTTGCCGATAGTTGGTACTGGAGCCTGGCAAGAAGCCATGTTATTAAGAGTCATTCCACCATCCTTTCTCCATCATTTTAAAAGGCAGAACACCTTTTTCCAGTTATCATAAGAATGAGTTGCTGGAGGGGACGTTTTTGAGTGGGGTCGGGTGGTGCGTTGAGGGGAAGGCTCTCTGTCTGTCTGGTGGTTTGTCTTTATTATGCCCAAAGAGGAGAGGTGGGCATGTGTGTGGCAGGTGAAAAGTACGGATCCTGTTTCAGTCTTAGACTGAAACAGGATCCGCACTTTTCAGCCAGTTCCTTTACGAATCCTTTGATTCATCAGCTGGGAATCCACCATGGCTGTCGAGACCCCTCTATGTGTGGGTCCAGGTAACTGGCTAGTTCCAAGATGTATGCCGCAGAGCTTTGGAAATAACCACTACATTGAGTATTATTTGCCAGTTTTTGCAGCAACTTTCACAATGATTGTGAAAAGGTTAGGCAGTGCATCCTGAAACCCAAGCTGGCTTCCACAGAAACAACTACGGTTAGGCCAATCTCCCTTGGAGTTGCCGATAATTGGTACTGGTCCGTGGCAAGAAGCCATTCCTTTAAGTATCATTCCACCTTCCTTTCACAACTATTTTAAAAGGCAGAGCACCTATTGCCATTTAGCTTAAGGATGAGTCGCTGGAGGAAACGTTTTTGTGTGGGGTGGGAGAGGCAGAGCCAGGCCCTCTGTCAGTCCAGTGGTTTGTTTTTATTATCCCCGGAGAGGAGAAGTGGACATGTGTGTGGCAAGTGAAAAGTGTGGATCCTGTTTCAGTCTTAGACTGATACAGGATCGGCACTTTTCATCCTGTTCCTTTAAGAATCCTTTGCTTCATCAGCTGGGAATCCACCATAGTTCTCTACACCCCACTATGTGTGGACCCACTTAACAGGCTAGTTCAAAGAAGTATGCCACAGAGCATTTGAAATAACCACTACCATGGAAATTATTTGCCAGCTTTTCCAGCACTTTTACCATAATTTTGATAAGGTTCATTTGTGCTTCCTTAAACCCTAGATGGCTTCCATGGACAAACCTATACTGAGGGTTCTCTCGCTTGGTGTTGCCAATACTTGGTACGGGAGTCTGACAAGAATCCAGTCTTTTAATTATCATTGCCCCATCCTTTCTCCCTTATATTAAAAGGTGAGCAACTTTCGGCAGTTAGCATAAGGATGAGTCAACGGAGGGGACGTTTTTGGGTGGGATCGGGGTGGTTTGGGGGACAGTCCCTCTGTCAGTCTGGTTGTTTGTGTTTATTATGCCCAGACAGGGAAGTGGATATATTTGTGGCAGGTGAAATGTGCGGATCCTGTTTCAGTTAGACTGAAAGAGTATCCGCACTTTTCAGCCGGTTCCATTAAAAATCCTTTGATTCATCAGCTGGGAATCCACCATGGTTCCTTAGAACCCTCCATGCATGGGCCCATGAACTGGCCTGTACCAAGATGTATGCTGCACAGCTTTTGAGATAAACACTACGTGTAGAATTATTTGCCAGTTTCTGCAGCACATATCACCATAATTGTGATAAGGATCGTCTGTGCCTCCTTAAACACAAGATGGCTGCCACGGAGAAAACTATGCTGAGGCCTAGGTCACTTGGATTTCACGACACTTGTTACTGGAGGCTGGAAGGAGGCCATTCTTTTAAGTATCATTCCACCATACTTTCCCCATTATTTTAAAATGCACGGAAACCTTTGCAAGTTAGCATAATAATTAGTAGCTGGAGGGGACATTTTTATTTGTGGGGTCGGTGTGGGTGGGGGGCGCAGGCCCTCTGTCAGTTCGCTGGATGGTTTTTATTTTCCCCAGACCGGAGAAGTGGGCATGTGTGTGGCAGGTAAAAAGTTCGGACCCCGTTTCTGTCTTAGACTGAAACAGAAACCGCACTTTTCACCCCGTTCCATTAAGAATCCCTTGCTTCATCAGCTGGGAATCCACCATGGGCCTCTAGACTGCTCTATGCGTGGGCCCAGTTAACTGGCTAGTTCAAAGAATTATGCCGCACAGCTTTTCAAGTAACCACTACCATGAGAATTACTTGACCGCTTTTGCAGCACCTTTCACCATAATTGTGATAAGGTTCATCTGTGCCTCCTTAAACCCAAGATGGCTGCCAGGGACAAACGTGTGCTGAGGCCTAGGTGACTTGCTGTTGCCAATACTTGGTATGGGAGTCTGGCAATAAGCCAGTCTTTTAGGTATAATTCCACCATTCTATCTCCATTATTTTAAAAGGCAGAGGACGTATTGCCAGATAGCATAAGGATCAGTCGCTGGAGGGCACGATTTTGTGTGGGGTGGTGGGGGGCGGGGGCAGGCCATCTGTCAATCCCATGGGTTGTTTTTGTTATCCCTAGAGAGGAGAAGTGGGCATGTGTGTTGCAGGCAAAAAGTCCGAATCCTGTTTCAGTCAGGATCTGCACTTTTCAGCCTGTTCCTTTAAGAATCTTTAGATTCATCACCTTGGAATCCACCATGGTTCTCCAGACCCCTCTATGCGTGGGCCCAGGTAACAGGCTTGTTCCAAGAAGTATGCCACAGAGCTTTTGAATTAAACAGTACGTTGAGAATTATTTGCCGGGTTTTCAGCACGTTTCAACATAATTATGATAAAGTTTGTATATGCCTCCTTAAACCCAACATGGCTGCCACGGGCATAACTATGCTGAGGCGTAGCTGACTTGGTGTTGCCTATTTTTGTTAGTGGAGACTGACAAGAAGCCATTCTTCTAAGTATCATCCCACCACCATTTTTCCATTGTTTTAAAATGCAGGGAAATTTTGCAAGTTAGCATTATAATTAGTAGCTGGAGGGTACGGTTTTTTTTTTGTGTGTGTGTGTGGTCGATGTGGATGGGGGGGTCAGGCCCTCTGTCAGTTCGCTGGTTAGTTTTTATTATCCCCAGAGAGGAGAAGTGGGCATGTGTTTGGCAGGTGAAAAGGGCGGATTCTGTTTCAGAGAATTAACGATGATCCCCATGGTCATCCCGTTCCTTTAATAATCCTTTACTTCATCAGCTGGAAATCCACCATGGTTCTCTATACTCCTCTTTGCGTGGGAACAGGTAACTGCCTTGTTCCAAGAAGTATGCCGCAGAGCTTTTCAATTAACCACTACGTTGAAAATTATTTGCAGGTGTTCAGCGTTTTACCATAATTGTGAGAACCTTTGTTTGTGGCTCCTGAAACCCAAGAAGGCTGCGATGGACATAGCTATGCTGAGGAGTAGCTGACTTGGTGTTGCCTATTTTTGTTAGTGGAGACTGACAGGAAGCCATTCTTCTAAGTATCATCCCACCACCATTTTTCCATTGTTTTAAAATGCAGGGAAATTTTGCAAGTTAGCATTATAATGAGTAGCTGGAGGGTACGGGTTTTTTTGTGTGTGTATGGTCGATGTGGATGGGGGGGTCAGGCCCTCTGTCAGTTCGCTGGTTAGTTTTTATTATCCCCAGAGAGGAGAAGTGGGCATGTGTTTGGCAGGTGAAAAGGGCGGATTCTGTTTCAGAGAATTAACTATGATCCCCATGGTCATCCCTTTCCTTTAATAATCCTTTACTTCATCAGCTGGAAATCCACCATGGTTCTCTATACTCCTCTTTGCGTGGGAACAGGTAACTGGCTTGTTCCAAGCAGTATGCCGCAGAGCTTTTCAATTAACCACTACGTTGAAAATTATTTGCAGGTGTTCAGCGTTTCACCATAATTGTGAGAACCTTTGTTTGTGCCTCCTGAAACCCAAGAAGGCTGCGACGGACATAGCTATGCTGAGGAGTAGCTGACTTGGTGTTGCCTATTTTTGTTAGTGGAGACTGACAAGAAGCCATTCTTCTAAGTATCATCCCACCACCATTTTTCCATTGTTTTAAAATGCAGGGAAATTTTGCAAGTTAGCATTGTAATTAGTAGCTGGAGGGTACGGTTTTTTTGTGTGTGTGTGGTCGATGTGGATGGGGTGGTCAGGCCCTCTGTCAGTTCGCTGGTTAGTTTTTATTATCCCCAGAGAGGAGAAGTAGGCATGTGTTTGGCAGGTGAAAAGGGCGGATTCTGTTTCAGAGAATTAACGATGATCCCCATGGTCATCCCGTTCCTTTAATAATCCTTGACTTCATTAGCTGGAAATCCACCATGGTTCTATATACTCCTCTTTGCGTGGGAACAGGTAACTGGCTTGTTCCAAGAAGTATGCCGCAGAGCTTTTCAATTAACCACTACGTTGAAAATTATTTGCAGATGTTCAGCGTTTCACCATAATTGTGGAACCTTTGTTTGTGCCTCCTGAAACCCAAGAAGGCAGCGACGGACATAACTATGCTGAGGAGTAGCTGACTTGGTGTTGCCTATTTTTGTTAGTGGAGACTGACAAGAAGCCATTCTTCTAAGTATCATCCCACCACCATTTTTCCATTGATTTAAAATGCAGGGAAATTTTGCAAGTTAGCATTATAATTAGTAGCTGGAGGGTACGGTTTTTTTTTGTGTGTGTGGTCGATGTGGATGGGGGGGCGGTCAGGCCCTCTGTCAGTTCGCTGGTTATTTTTTATTATCCCCAGAGAGGAGAAGTGGGCATGTGTTTGGCAGGTGAAAAGGGCGGATTCTGTTTCAGAGAATTAACGATGATCCCCATGGTCATCCCGTTCCTTTAATAATCCTTTACTTCATCAGCTGGAATCCACCATGGTTCTCTATACTCCTCTTTGCCTGGGAACAGGTAACTGGCTTGGTCCAAGAAGTATGCCGCAGAGCTTTTCAATTAACCACTACGTTGAAAATTATTTGCAGGTGTTCAGCGTTTCACCATAATTGTGAGAACCTTTGTTTGTGCCTCCTGAAACCCAAGAAGGCTGCGACGGACATAACTATGCTGAGGAGTAGCTGACTTGGTGTTGCCTATTTTTGTTAGTGGAGACTGACAAGAAGCCATTCTTCTAAGTATCATCCCACCACCATTTTTCCATTGTTTTAAAATGCAGGGAAATTTTGCAAGTTAGCATTATAATTAGTAGCTGGAGGGTACGGTTTTTTTTTGTGTGTGTGGTCGATGTGGATGGGGGGGGCAGGCCCTCTGTCAGTTCGCTGGTTAGTTTTTATTATCCCCAGAGAGGAGAAGTGGGCATGTGTTTGGCAGGTGAAAAGGGCGGACTCTGTTTCAGAGAATTAACTATGATCCCCATGGTCATCCCTTTCCTTTAATAATCCTTTACTTCATCAGCTGGAAATCCACCATGGTTCTCTATACTCCTCTTTGCCTGGGAACAGGTAACTGGCTTGTTCCAAGAAGTATGCCGCAGAGCTTTTCAATTAACCACTACGTTGAAAATTATTTGCAGGTGTTCAGCGTTTCACCATAATTGTGATAACCTTTGTTTGTGCCTCCTGAAACCCAAGAAGGCTGCGACGGACATAACTATGCTGAGGCGTAGCTGACTTGGTTTTGCCTATTTTTGTTAGTGGAGACTGACAAGAATCCATTCTTGTAAGTATCATCTCACCATCATTTTTCCATTGTTTAAAAATGCAGGAAAATTTTGCAAGTTAGCATTATAATTAGTAGCTGGAGGCTACGGTGTTTTTTTTTTTTTTTTTCCTGTGGGGTCGGTGTGGATGTGTTGGTCAGGCCCTCTGTCAGTTCCCCGGTTGGTTTTATTATCCCCAGAGAGGAGAAGTGGGTATTAGTATGGCAGGTGAAAACTGCGGATCTGTTTCAGAGAATTAAACAGGATCCGCATGGTAATCCCGTTCCTTTAAGTATCCTTTGCTTCATGAGCTGGGAATCCACCATGGTTCTATATACTTGTCTATGCGTGGGCACAGGAAACTGGCTAGTTCCAAGAAGTATGCCTCAGAGGTTTTCAATTAACCAGTATGTTGACAATCCTTTGCAGGTTTTCAGCGTTTCACCATAATTGTGATAACCTGTGTATGTGCCTACTGAAACCAAATATGGCTGCTACGGACATAACTATCCTGAGGCGTAGCTGACTTGGTGTTGCCTATTTTTGTCAGTGGAGACTGACAAGAAGCCATTCTTCTAAGAATCATCCCACCATCATTTCTCCATTGTTTAAAAATGCAGGGAAATTTTGCACTTGGCATTATAATTAGTAGCTGGAGGGTACTTTTTTGTTTTGTGGGGTCGGTCAGGATGGGTGTTCAGGCCCTCTGTCAGATCGCTGGTTTGTTTTTATTATCCCCAGAGAAGAGTAGTGGGCATGTGCTTGGCAGGTGAAAAGTGCGGATTCTGTTTCAGAGAATTAAACAGGATCCGCATGGTCATCTCATTCCTTTAAGAATCCTTTGCTTCATCAGCTGGAAATCCACCATGGTATTATATACTCCTCTTTGCGTGGGAACAGGTAACTGGCTTGTTCCAAGAAGTATGCCGCAGAGCTTTTCAATTAACGACTACGATGAAAATTATTTGCAGGTGTTCAGCGTTTTACCATAATTGTGAGAACATTTGTTTGTGCCTCCTGAAACCCAAGAAGGCTGCGATGGACATAGCTATGCTGAGGAGTAGCTGACTTGGTGTTGCCTATTTTTGTTAGTGGAGACTGACAAGAATCCATTCTTCTAAGTATCATCCCACCACCATTTTTCCATTGTTTTAAAATGCAGGGAAATTTTTCAAGTTAGCATTATAATTAGTAGCTGGAGGGTACGGTTTTTTTTGTGTGTGTGGTCGATACGGATGGTGGGGGTCAGGCCCTCTGTCAGTTCGCTGGTTAGTTTTTATTATCCCCAGAGAGGAGAAGTGGGCATGTGTTTGGCAGGTGAAAAGGGCGGATTCTGTTTCAGAGAATTAACGATGATCCCCATGGTCATTCCGTTCCTTTAATAATCCTTTACTTCATCAGCTGGAAATCCACCATGGTTCTCTATACTCCTCTTTGCGTGGGAACAGGTAACTGCCTTGTTCCAAGAAGTATGCCGCAGAGCTTTTCAATTAACCACTGCCTAGAAAATTATTTGCAGGTGCTCAGCGTTGCACCATAATTGTGAGAACCTCTGTTTGTGACTCCTGAAACCTAAGAAGGCTGCGACGGACCTAACTATGCTGAGGAGTAGCTGACTTGGTGTTGCCTATTTTTGTTAGTGGAGACTGACAAGAAGCCATTCTTCTAAGTATCGTCCCACCACCATTTTTCCATTGTTTTAAAATGCAGGGAAATTTTGCAAGTTAGCATTATAATTAGTAGCTGGAGGGTACGGTTTTTTTTTTTTGTGTGTGGTCGATGTGGATGGTGGGGGTCAGGCCCTCTGTCAGTTCGCTGGTTAGTTTTTATTATCCCCAGAGAGGAGAAGTGGGCATGTGTTTGGCAGGTGAAAAGGGTGGATTCTGTTTCAGAGAATTAACGATGATCCCCATGGTCATCCCGTTCCTTTAATAATCCTTTACTTCATCAGCTGGAAATCCACCATGGTTCTCTATACTACTCTTTGCCTGGGAACAGGTAACTGGCTTGTTCCAAGAAGTATGCCGCAGAGCTTTTCAATTAACCACTACGTTGAAAATTATTTGCAGGTGTTCAGCGTTTCACCATAATTGTGAGAACATTTGTTTGTGCCTCCTGAAAACCAAGAAGGCTGCGACGGACATAACTATGCTGAGGAGTAGCTGACGTGGTGTTGCCTATTTTTGTTAGTGGAGACTGACAAGAAGCCATTCTTCTGAGTCTCATCCCACCACCATTTTTCCATTGTTTTAAAATGCAGGGAAATTTTGCAAGTTAGCATTATAATTAGTAGCTGGAGGGTACGGTTTTTTTTTAGTGTGTGGTCGATGTGGATGGTGGGGGTCAGGCCCTCTGTCAGTTCGCTGGTTAGTTTTTATTATCCCCAGAGAGGAGAAGTGGGCATGTGTTTGGCAGGTGAAAAGGGCGGATTCTGTTTCAGAGAATTAACGATGATCCCCATGGTCATCCCTTTCCTTTAATAATCCTTTACTTCATCAGCTGGAAATCCACCATGGTTCTATATACTCCTCTTTGCGTGGGAACAGGTAACTGCCTTGTTCCAAGAAGTATGCCGCAGAGCTTTTCAATTAACCACTACGTTGAAAATTATTTGCAGGTGTTCAGCGTTTCACCATAATTGTGATAACCTTTGTTTGTGCCTCCTGAAACCCAAGAAGGCTGCGACGGACATAACTATGCTGAGGCGTAGCTGACTTGGTTTTGCCTATTTTTGTTAGTGGAGACTGACAAGAATCCATTCTTGTAAGTATCATCTCACCATCATTTTTCCATTGTTTAAAAATGCAGGAAAATTTTGCAAGTTAGCATTATAATTAGTAGCTGGAGGCTACGGTGTTTTTTTTTTTTTTTTTTCCTGTGGGGTCGGTGTGGATGTGTTGGTCAGGCCCTCTGTCAGTTCCCCGGTTGGTTTTATTATCCCCAGAGAGGAGAAGTGGGTATTAGTATGGCAGGTGAAAACTGCGGATCTGTTTCAGAGAATTAAACAGGATCCGCATGGTAATCCCGTTCCTTTAAGTATCCTTTGCTACATGAGCTGGGAATCCACCATGGTTCTATATACTTGTCTATGCGTGGGCACAGGAAACTGGCTAGTTCCAAGAAGTATGCCTCAGAGGTTATCAATTAACCAGTATGTTGACAATCCTTTGCAGGTTTTCAGCGTTTCACCATAATTGTGATAACGTGTGTATGTGCCTACTGAAACCAAATATGGCTGCTACGGACATAACTATCCTGAGGCGTAGCTGACTTGGTGTTGCCTATTTTTGTCAGTGGAGACTGACAAGAAGCCATTCTTCTAAGAATCATCCCACCATCATTTCTCCATTGTTTAAAAATGCAGGGAAATTTTGCACTTGGCATTATAATTAGTAGCTGGAGGGTACTTTTTTGTTTTGTGGGGTCGGTCAGGATGGGTGTTCAGGCCCTCTGTCAGATCGCTGGTTTGTTTTTATTATCCCCAGAGAAGAGTAGTGGGCATGTGCTTGGCAGGTGAAAAGTGCGGATTCTGTTTCAGAGAATTAAACAGGATCCGCATGGTCATCTCATTCCTTTAAGAATCCTTTGCTTCATCAGCTGGAAATCCACCATGGTATTATATACTCCTCTTTGCGTGGGAACAGGTAACTGGCTTGTTCCAAGAAGTATGCCGCAGAGCTTTTCAATTAACGACTACGATGAAAATTATTTGCAGGTGTTCAGCGTTTTACCATAATTGTGAGAACATTTGTTTGTGCCTCCTGAAACCCAAGAAGGCTGCGATGGACATAGCTATGCTGAGGAGTAGCTGACTTGGTGTTGCCTATTTTTGTTAGTGGAGACTGACAAGAAGCCATTCTTCTAAGTATCATCCCACCACCATTTTTCCATTGTTTTAAAATGCAGGGAAATTTTGCAAGTTAGCATTATAATTAGTAGCTGGAGGCTACAGTGTTTTTTTTTTTTTTTCCTGTGGGGTAGGTGTGGATGTGTTGGTCAGGCCCTCTGTCAGTTCCCCGGTTGGTTTTTATTATCTCCAGAGAGGAGAATTGGGTAATAGTATGCCAGGTGATAACTGCGGATCTGTTTCAGAGAATTAAACAGGATCCGCATGGTAATCCCGTTCCTTTAAGAATCCTTTGCTTCATGAGCTGGGAATCCACCATGGTTCTATATACTTGTCTATGCGTGGGCAGAGGAAACTGGCTAGTTCCAAGAAGTATGCCTCAGAGCTTTTCAATTAACCAGTATGTTGACAATCCTTTGCAGGTTTTCAGCGTTTCACCATAATTGTGATAACGTGTGTATGTGCCTACTGAAACCAAATATGGCTGCTACGGACATAACTATGCTGAGGCGTAGCTGACTTGGTGTTGCCTATTTTTGTCAGTGGAGACTGACAAGAAGCCATTCTTCTAAGTATCATCCCACCATCATTTCTCCATTGTTTAAAAATGCAGGGAAATTTTGCAAATTGGCCTTATAATTAGTAGCTGGACGGTACTTTTTTGTTTTGTGGGGTCGGTCAGGATGGGAGTTCAGGCCCTCTGTCAGATCGCTGGTTTGTTTTTATTATCCCCAGAGAAGAGTAGTGGGCATGTGTTTGGCAGGTGAAAAGCGCGGATTCTGTTTCAGAGAATTAAACAAGATCCGCATGGTCATCTCATTCCTTTAAGAATCCTTTGCTTCATCAGCTGGGATTCCACCATGTTTCTATATACTCCTCTATGCGTGGGCACAGGTACCTGTCTTGTTCCAAGAATTATGCTGGAGAGTTTTCAAATTAACCAGTACATTGAAAATTATTTGCAGGTGTTCAGCGTTTCACCATAATTTTGATAACATTTGTATGTCCCTCCTGAAACCCAAGAAGGCTGCGATGGACATAACTATGCTGAGGAGTAGCTGACTTGGTGTTGCCTATTTTTGTTAGTGGAGACTGACAAGAAACCATTCTTCTAAGTATCATCCCACCGCCATTTTTCCATTGTTTTAAAATGCAGGGAAATTTTGCAAGTTAGCATTATAATTCGTAGCTGGAGGGTACGTTTTTTTTTTGTGTGTGGTCGATGTGGATCGTGGGGGTCAGGCCCTCTGTCAGTTCGCTGGTTTGTTTTTATTATCCCCAGAGAGGAGAAGTGGGCATGTGTTTGGCAGGTGAAAAGGGCGGATTCTGTTTCAGAGAATTAACGATGATCCCCATGGTCATCCCGTTCCTTTAATAATCCTTTACTTCATCAGCTGGAAATCCACCATGGTTCTCTATACTCCTCTTTGCGTGGGAACAGGTAACTGCCTTGTTCCAAGAAGTATGCCGCAGAGCTTTTCAATTAACCACTACGTTGAAAATTATTTGCAGGTGTTCAGCGTTTCACCATAATTGTGAGAACCTTTGTTTGTGCCTCCTGAAACCCAAGAAGGCTGCGACGGACATAACTATGCTGAGGAGTAGCTGACTTGGTGTTGCCTATTCTTGTTAGTGGAGAGTGACAAGAAGCCATTCTTCTAAGTATCATCCCACCACCATTTTTCCATTGTTTTAAAATGCAGGGAAATTTTTCAAGTTAGCATTATAATTAGTAGCTGGAGGGTACGGTTTTTTTTGTGTGTGTGGTCGATGTGGATGGTGGGGGTCAGGCCCTCTGTCAGTTCGCTGGTTAGTTTTTATTATCCCCAGAGAGGAGAAGTGGGCATGTGTTTGGCAGGTGAAAAGGGCGGATTCTGTTTCAGAGAATTAACGATGATCCCCATGGTCATTCCGTTCCTTTAATAATCCTTTACTTCATCAGCTGGAAATCCACCATGGTTCTCTATACTCCTCTTTGCGTGGGAACAGGTAACTGCCTTGTTCCAAGAAGTATGCCGCAGAGCTTTTCAATTAACCACTGCCTTGAAAATTATTTGCAGGTGCTCAGCGTTGCACCATAATTGTGAGAACCTCTGTTTGTGACTCCTGAAACCTAAGAAGGCTGCGACGGACCTAACTATGCTGAGGAGTAGCTGACTTGGTGTTGCCTATTTTTGTTAGTGGAGACTGACAAGAAGCCATTCTTCTAAGTATCATCCCACCACCATTTTTCCATTGTTTTAAAAGGCAGGGAAATTTTGCAAGTTAGCATTATAATTAGTAGCTGGAGGGTACGGTTTTTTTTTTTTTTGTGTGGTCGATGTGGATGGTAGGGGTCAGTCCCTCTGTCAGTTCGCTGGTTAGTTTTTATTATCCCCAGAGAGGAGAAGTGGGCATGTGTTTGGCAGGTGAAAAGGGCGGATTCTGTTTCAGAGAATTAACGATGATCCCCATGGTCATCCCGTTCCTTTAATAATCCTTTACTTCATCAGCTGGAAATCCACCATGGTTCTCTATACTCCTCTTTGCGTGGGAACAGGTAACTGGCTTGTTCCAAGAAGTATGCCGCAGAGTTTTTCAATTAACCACTACGTTTAAAATTATTTGCAGGTGTTCAGCGTTTCACCATAATTGTGAGAACCTTTGTTTGTGCCTCCTGAAACTCAAGAAGGCTGCGACGGACATAACTATGCTGAGGAGTAGCTGACTTGGTGTTGCCTCTTTTTGTTAGTGGAGACTGACAAGAAGCCATTCTTCTAAGTATCATCCCACCACCATTTTTCCATTGTTTTAAAATGCAGGGAAATTTTGCAAGTTAGCATTATAATTAGTAGCTGGAGGGTACGGTTTTTTTTTTTTGTGTGGTCGATGTGGATGGTGGGGGTCAGGCCCTCTGTCAGTTCGCTGGTTAGTTTTTATTATACCCAGAGAGGAGAAGTGGGCATGTGTTTGGCAGGTGAAAAGGGCGGATTCTGTTTCAGAGAATTAACGATGATCCCCGTGGTCATCCCGTTCCTTTAATAATCCTTTACTTCATCAGCTGGAAATCCACCATGGTTTTCTATACTCCTGTTTGCGTGGGAACAGGTAACTGGCTTGTTCCAAGAAGTATGCCGCAGAGCTTTTCAATTAACCACTACGTTGAAAATTATTTGCAGGTGTTCAGCGTTTCACCATAATTGTCAGAACCTTTGTTTGTGCCTCCTGAAACCCAAGAAGGCTGCGACGGACATAACTATGCTGAGGAGTAGCTGACTTGGTGTTGCCTATTTTTGTTAGTGGAGTCTGACAAGAATCCATTCTTGTAACTATCATCTCACCATCGTTTTTCCATTGTTTAAAAATGCAGGAAAATTTTGCAAGTTACCATTATAATTAGTAGCTGGAGGCTACGGTATTTTTTTTTTTTTTTTTTTTTTTCCTGTGGGGTCGGTGTGGATGTGTTGGTCAGGCCCACTGTCAGTTCCCCGGTTGGTTTTTATTATCCCCAGAGAGGAGAAGTGGGTATTAGTATGGCAGGTGAAAACTGCGGATCTGTTTCAGAGAATTAAACAGGATCCGCATGGTAATCCCGTTCCTTTAAGAATCCTTTGCTTCATGAACTGGGAATCCACCATGGTTCTATATACTTGTCTATGCGTGGGCACAGGAAACTGGCTAATTCCAAGAAGTATGCCTCAGAGCTTTTCAATTAACCAGTATGTTGACAATCCTTTGCAGGTTTTCAGCGTTTCACCATAATTGTGATAACATGGGTATGTGCCTACTGAAACCAAATATGGCTGCTACGGACATAACTATGCTGAGGCGTAGCTGACTTGGTGTTGCCTATTTTTGTCAGTGGAGACTGACAAGAAGCCATTCTTCTAAGTATCATCCCACCATCATTTCTCCATTGTTTAAAAATGCAGGGAAATTTTGCAAATTGGCATTATAATTAGTAGCTGGAGGGTACTTTTTTGTTTTGTGGGGTCGGTCAGGATGGGTGTTCAGGCCCTCTGTCAGATCGCTGGTTTGTTTTTATTATCCCCAGAGAAGAGTAGTGGGCATGTGTTTGGCAGGTGAAAAGTGCGGATTCTGTTTCAGAGAATTAAACAGGATCGACATGGTCATCTCATTCCTTTAAGAATCCTTTGCTTCATCAGCTGGGATTCCACCATGTTTCTATATAGTCCTCTACGCGTGGACACAGATACCTGGCTTGTTCCAAGAAGTATGCTGGAGATTTTTCAAATTAACCAGTACGTTGAAAATTATTTGCAGTTTTTCACCGTTTCACCATAATTTTGATAACGTTTGTATGTCACTCCTCAAACCCAAGAAGGCTGCGACGGACATAACTATGCTGAGGAGTAGCTGACTTGGTGTTTCCTATTTTTGTTAGTGGAGACGGACAAGAAGCCATTCTTCTAAGTATGATCCCACCACCATTTTTCCATTGTTTTAAAATGCAGGGAAATTTTGCAAGTTAGCAGTATAATTAGTAGCTGGAGGGTACGGTTTTTTTTTGTGTGTGTGGTCGATGTGGATGGGGGGTGGTTAGGCCCTCTGTCAGTTCGCTGGTTAGTTTTTATTATCCCCAGAGAGGAGAAGTTGGCATGTGTTTGGCAGGTGAAAAGGGCGGATTCTGTTTCAGAGAATTAACGATGATCCCCATGGTCATCCCGTTCCTTTAATAATCCTTTACTTCATCAGCTGGAAATCCACCATGGTTCTCTATACTCCTCTTTGCGTGGGAACAGGTAACTGGTTGTTCCAAGAAGTATTCCGCAGAGCTTTTCAATTAACCACTACGTTGAAAATTATTTGCAGGTGTTCAGCGTTTCACCATAATTGTGATAACGTGTGTTTGTGACTCCTGAAACCCAAGAAGGCTGCGACGGACATAACTATGCTGAGGAGTAGCTGACTTGGTGTTGCCTATTTTTGTTAGAGGAGACTGACAAGAAGCCATTCTTCTAAGTATCATCCCACCACCATTTTTCCATTGTTTTAAAATGCAGGGAACTTTTGCAAGTTAGCATTATAATTAGTAGCTGGAGGGTACGGTTTTTTTTTTGTGTGTGTGGTCGAAGTGGATGGGGGGGTCATGCCCTCTGTCAGTTCGCTGGTTAGTTTTTATTATCCCCAGGGAAGAGAAGTGGGCATGTGTTTGTCAGGTGAAAAGGGCGGATTCTGTTTCTGAGAATTAACGATGATCCCCATGGTCGTCCCGTTCCTTTAATAATCCTTTACTTCATCAGCTCGAAATCCACCATGGTTCTATATACTCCTCTTTGCGTGGGAACAGGTAACTGGCTTGTTCCAAGAAGTATGCCGCAGAGCTTTTCAATTAACCAGTATGTTGAAAATCCTTTGCAGGTTTTCAGCGTTTCACCATAATTGTGATAACGTGTGTATGTGCCTACTGAAACCAAATATGGCTGCTACGGACATAACTATGCTGAGGCGTAGCTTACTTGGTGTTGGCTATTTTTGTCAGTGGAGACTGACAAGAAGTCATTCTTCTAAGTATCATCCCACCATCATTTCTCCATTGTTTAAAAATGCAGGGAAATTTTGCAAATTGGCATTATAATTAGTAGCTGGAGGGTACTTTTTTGTTTTGTGGGGCCGGTCAGGATGGGCGTTCAGGCCCTCTGTCAGATCGCTGGTTTGTTTTTATTATCCCCAGAGAAGAGTACTGGGCATGTGTTTGACAGGTGAAAAGGGTGGATTATGTTTCAGAGAATTA
The DNA here is from genome assembly GCF_041146395.1 of Eulemur rufifrons. NCBI lineage: Eukaryota > Metazoa > Chordata > Mammalia > Primates > Lemuridae > Eulemur > Eulemur rufifrons. The sequence continues at coordinate 393,403 of NW_027182828.1, read as the reverse complement.
AACAGGATCCGCATGGTCATCTCATTCCTTTAAGAATACTTTGCTTCATCAGATGGGATTCCACCATGGTTCTATATACTCCTCTTTGCGTGGAACAGGTAACTGGCTTGTTCCAAGAAGTATGCCGCAGAGATTTTCAATTAACCACTACGTTGAAAATTATTTGCAGGTGTTCAGCGTTTCACCATAATTGTGATAACGTGTGTTTGTGCCTCCTGAAACCCAAGAAGGCTGCGACGGACATAACTATGCTGAGGAGTAGCTGACTTGGTGTTGCCTATTTTTGTTAGTGGAGACAGTCAAGAAGCCATTCTTCTAAGTATGATACCACCACCATTTTTCCATTGTTTTAAAATGCAGGGAAATTTTGCAAGTTAGCATTATAATTAGTAGCTGGAGGGTACGGTTTTTTTTTTGTGTGTGTGGTCGATGTGGATGGGGGGGGTCAGGCCCTCTGTCAGTTCGCTGGTTAGTTTTTATTATCCCCAGAGAGGAGAAGTGGGCATGTGTTTGGCAGGTGAAAAGGGCGGATTCTGTTTCAGAGAATTAACGATGATCCCCATGGTCATCCCGTTCCTTTAATAATCCTTTACTTCATCAGCTGGAAATCCACCATGGTTCTCTATACTCCTCTTTGCGTGGGAACAGGTAACTGCCTTGTTCCAAGAAGTATGCCGCAGAGCTTTTCAATTAACCAGTACGTTGAAAATTATTTGCAGGTGTTCAGCGTTTCACCATAATTGTGATAACGTGTGTTTGTGCCTCCTGAAACCCAAGAAGGCTGCGACGGACATAACTATGCTGAGGCGTAGCTGACTTGGTGTGGCCTATTTTTGTTAGTGGAGACTGACAAGAAGCCATTCTTCAAAGTATCATCCTACCACCATTTTTCCATTGTTTTAAAATGCAGGGAAATTTTGCAAGTTAGCATTATAATTAGTAGCTGGAGGGTTCGGATTTTTTTTTGTGTGTGGTCGATGTGGATGGTGGGGGTCAGGCCCTCTGTCAGTTCACTGGTTAGTTTTTATTATCCCCAGAGAGGAGAAGTGGGCATGTGTTTGGCAGGTGAAAAGGGCGGATTCTGTTTCAGAGAATTAACGATGATCCCCATGGTCATCCCGTTCCTTTAATAATCCTTTACTTCATCAGCTGGAAATCCACCATGGTTCTATATACTCCTCTTTGCGTGGGAACAGATAACTGGCTTGTTCCAAGAAGTATGCCGCAGAGCTTTTCAATTAACCACTACGTTGAAAATTATTTGCAGGTGTTCAGCGTTTCACCATAATTGTGATAACGTTTGTTTGTGCCTCCTGAAACCTAAGAAGGCTGCGACGGACATAACTATGCTGAGGCGTAGCTGACTTGGTGTTGCCTATTTTTGTTAGTGGAGAGTGAGAAGAAGCCATTCTTCTAAGTATCATCCCACCACCATTTTTCCATTATTTTAAAATGCAGGGAAATTTTGCAAGTTAGCATTATAATTAGTAGGTGGAGGCTACGGTGTTTTTTTTTTTTTTTTCCTGTGGGGTCGGTGTGGATGTGTTGGTCAGGCCCTCTGTCAGTTCGCTGGATAGTTTTTATTATCCCCAGAGAGGAGAGGTGGGCATGTGTTTGGCAGGTGAAAAGGGCGGATTCTGTTTCAGAGAATTAAACAGGATCCGCATGGTAATCCCGTTCCTTTAAGAATCCTTTGCTTCATGAGCTGGGAATCCACCATGGTTCTATATACTTGTCTATGCGTGGGCAGAGGAAACTGGCTAGTTCGAAGAAGTATGCCTCAGAGCTTTTCAATTAACCAGTATGTTGACAATCCTTTGCAGGTTTTCAGCGTTTCACCATAATTGTGATAACGTGTGTATGTGCCTACTGAAATCAAATATGGCTGCTACGGACATAACTATACTGAGGCGTAGCTGACTTGGTGTTGCCTATTTTTGTCAGTGGAGACTGACAAGAAGCCATTCTTCTAAGTATCATCCCACCATCATTTCTCCATTGTTTAAAAATGCAGGGAAATTTTGCAAATTGGCATTATAATTAGTAGCTGGAGGGTACTTTTTTGTTTTGTGGGGTCGGTCAGGATGGGTGTTCAGGCCCTCTGTCAGATCGCTGGTTTGTTTTTATTATCAACAGAGAAGAGTAGTGGGCATGTGTTTGGGAGGTGAAAAGTGCGGATTCTGTTTCAGAGAATTAAACAGGATCCGCATGGTCATCTCATTCCTTTAAGAATCCTTTGCTTCATCAGCTGGGATTCCACCATGGTTCTATATACACCTCTTTGCGTGGAAACAGGTAACTGGCTTGTTCCAAGAAGTATGCCGCAGAGCTTTTCAATTAACCACTACGTTGAAAATTATTTACAGGTTTCAGCGTTTCACCATAATTGTGATAACGTGTGTTTGTGCCTCCTGAAACCCAAGAAGGCTGCGACGGACATAACTATGCTGAGGAGTAGCTGACTTGGTGTTGCCTATTTTTGTTAGTGGAGACTCACAAGAAGCCATTCTTCTAAGTATCATCCCACCACCATTTTTCCATTGTTTTAAAATGCAGGGAAATTTTGCAAGTTAGCATTATAATTAGTAGCTGGAGGGTACGGTTTTTTTTTGTGTGTGTGGTCGATGTGGATGGGGGGTGGTTAGGCCCTCTGTCAGTTCGCTGGTTAGTTTTTATTATCCCCAGAGAGGAGAAGTGGGCATGTGTTTGGCAGGTGAAAAGGGCGGATTGTGTTTCAGAGAATTAACGATGATCCCCATGGTCATCCCGTTCCTTTAATAATCCTTTACTTCATCAGCTGGAAATCCACCATGGTTCTATATACTCCTCTTTGCGTGGGAACAGGTAACTGGCTTATTCCAAGAAGTATGCCGCAGAGCTTTTCAATTAAACACTACGTTGAAAATTATTTGCAGGTGTTCAGCGTTTCACCATAATTGTGATAACGTGTGTTTGTGCCTCCTGAAACCCAAGAAGGCTGCGACGGACATAACTATGCTGAGGAGTAGCTCATTTGGTGTTGCCTATTTTTGTTAGAGGAGACTGACAAGAAGCCATTCTTCTAAGTATCATCCCACCACCATTTTTCCATTGTTTTAAAATGCAGGGAAATTTTGCAAGTTAGCATTATAATTAGTAGCTGGAGGGTACGGTTTTTTTTTTTTGTGTGGTTGATGTGGATGGTGGGGGTCAGGCCCTCTGTCAGTTCGCTGGTTAGTTTTTATTATCCCCAGAGAGGAGAAGTGGGCATGTGTTTGGCAGGTGAAAAGGGCGGATTCTGTTTCAGAGAATTAACGATGATCCCCATGGTCATCCCGTTCCTTTAATAATCCTTTACTTCATCAGCTGGAAATCCACCATGGTTCTATATACTCCTCTTTGCGTGGGAACAGGTAACTGGCTTGTTCCAAGAAGTATGCCGCAGAGCTTTTCAATTAACCAGTATGTTGAAAATCCTTTGCAGGTTTTCAGCGTTTCACCATAATTGTGATAACGTGTGTATGTGCCTACTGAAACCAAATATGGCTGCTACGGACATAACTATGCTGAGGCGTAGCTTACTTGGTGTTGGCTATTTTTGTCAGTGGAGACTGACAAGAAGTCATTCTTCTAAGTATCATCCCACCATCATTTCTCCATTGTTTAAAAATGCAGGGAAATTTTGCAAATTGGCATTATAATTAGTAGCTGGAGGGTACTTTTTTGTTTTGTGGGGCCGGTCAGGATGGGCGTTCAGGCCCTCTGTCAGATCGCTGGTTTGTTTTTATTATCCCCAGAGAAGAGTACTGGGCATGTGTTTGACAGGTGAAAAGGGTGGATTCTGTTTCAGAGAATTAAACAGGATCCGCATGGTCATCTCATTCCTTTAAGAATACTTTGCTTCATCAGATGGGATTCCACCATGGTTCTATATACTCCTCTTTGCGTGGAACAGGTAACTGGCTTGTTCCAAGAAGTATGCCGCAGAGATTTTCAATTAACCACTACGTTGAAAATTATTTGCAGGTGTTCAGCGTTTCACCATAATTGTGATAACGTGTGTTTGTGCCTCCTGAAACCCAAGAAGGCTGCGACGGACATAACTATGCTGAGGAGTAGCTGACTTGGTGTTGCCTATTTTTGTTAGTGGAGACAGACAAGAAGCCATTCTTCTAAGTATGATCCCACCACCATTTTTCCATTGTTTCAAAATGCAGGGAAATTTTGCAAGTTAGCATTATAATTAGTAGCTGGAGGGTACGGTTTTTTTTTTGTGTGTGTGGTCGATGTGGATGGGGGGGGGTCAGGCCCTCTGTCAGTTCACTGGTTAGTTTTTATTATCCACAGAGAGGAGAAGTGGGCATGTGTTTGGCAGGTGAAAATGGCGGATTCTGTTTCAGAGAATTAACGATGATCCCCATGGTCATCCCGTTCCTTTAATAATCCTTTACTTCATCAGCTGGAAATCCACCATGGTTCTGTATACTCCTCTTTGCGTGGGAACAAGTAACTGCCTTGTTCCAAGAAGTATGCCGCAGATCTTTTCAATTAACCACTACGTTGAAAATTATTTGCAGGTGTTCAGCGTTTCACCATAATTGTGATAACGTGTGTTTGTGCCTCCTGAAACCCAAGAAGGCTGCGACGGACATAACTATGCTGAGGCGTAGCTGACTTGGTGTGGCCTATTTTTGTTAGTGGAGAGTGAGAAGAAGCCATTCTTCTAAGTATCATCCCACCACCATTTTTCCATTGTTTTAAAATGCAGGGAAATTTTGCAAGTTAGCATTATAATTAGTAGCTGGAGGGTGCGGATTTTTTTTTGTGTGTGGTCGATGTGGATGGGGGGGTCAGGCCCTCTGTCAGTTCGCTGGTTAGCTTTTATTATACCCAGAGAAGAGAAGTGGGCATGTGTTTGGCATGTGAAAAGGGCGGATTCTGTTTCTGAGAATTAACGATGATCCCCATGGTCGTCCCGTTCCTTTAATAATCCTTTACTTCATCAGCTGGAAATCCACCATGGTTCTATATACTCCTCTTTGCGTGGGAACAGGTAACTGGCTTGTTCCAAGAAGTATGCCGCAGAGCTTTTCAATTAACCAGTATGTTGAAAATCCTTTGCAGGTTTTCAGCGTTTCACCATAATTGTGATAACGTGTGTATGTGCCTACTGAAACCAAATATGGCTGCTACGGACATAACTATGCTGAGGCGTAGCTTACTTGGTGTTGGCTATTTTTGTCAGTGGAGACTGACAAGAAGCCATTCTTCTAAGTATCATCCCACCATCATTTCTCCATTGTTTAAAAATGCAGGGAAATTTTGCAAATTGGCATTATAATTAGTAGCTGGAGGGTACATTTTTGTTTTGTGGGGTCGGTCAGGATGGGTGTTCAGGCCCTCTGTCAGATCGCTGGTTTGTTTTTATTATCCCCAGAGAAGAGTAGTGGGCATGTGTTTGGCAGGTGAAAAGGGCGGATTCTGTATCAGAGAATTAACGATGATCCCCATGGTCATCCCGTTCCTTTAATAATCCTTTACTTCATCAGCTGGAAATCCACCATGGTTCTATATACTCCTCTTTGCGTGGGAACAGGTAACTGGCTTCTTCCAAGAAGTATGCCGCAGAGCTTTTCAAGTAACCACTACGTTGAAAATTATTTGCAGATGTTCAGCGTTTCACCATAATTGTGAGAACCTTTGTTTGTGCCTCCTGAAACCCAAGAAGGCAGCGACGGACATAACTATGCTGAGGAGTAGCTGACTTGGTGTTGCCTATTTTTGTTAGTGGAGACTGACAAGAAGCCATTCTTCTAAGTATCATCCCACCACCATTTTTCCATTGTTTTAAAATGCAGGGAAATTTTGCAAGTTAGCATTATAATTAGTAGGTGGAGGCTACGGTGTTTTTTTTTTTTTCCCTGTGTGGTCGGTGTGGATGTGTTAGTCAGGCCCTCTGTCAGTTCGCTGGTTTGTTTTTATTCTCCCCAGAGAGGAGAAGTGGGCATGTGTTTGGCAGGTGAAAAGGGCGGATTCTGTTTCAGAGAATTAAACAGGATCCTCATGGTAATCCCGTTCCTTTAAGAATCCTTTGCTTCATGAGCTGGGAATCCACCATGGTTCTATATACTTGTCTATGCGTGGGCACAGAAAACTGGCTAGTTCCAAGAAGTATGCCTCAGAGCTTTTCAATTAACCAGTATGTTGACAATCCTTTGCAGGTTTTCAGCGTTTCACCATAATTGTGATAACGTGTGTATGTGCCTACTGAAAGCAAATATGGCTGCTACGGACATAACTATACTGAGGCGTAGCTGACTTGGTGTTGCCTATTTTTGTCAGTGGAGACTGACAAGAAGCCATTCTTCTAAGTATCATCCCACCATCATTTCTCCATTGTTTAAAAATGCAGGGAAATTTTGCAAATTGGCATTATAATTAGTAGCTGGAGGGTACTTTTTTGTTTTGTGGGGTCGGTCAGGATGGGTGTTCAGGCCCTCTGTCAGATCGCTGGTTTGTTTTTATTATCCCCAGAGAAGAGTAGTGGGCATGTGTTTGGAAGGTGAAAAGTGCGGATTCTGTTTCAGAGAATTAACGATGATCCCCATGGTCATCCCGTTCCTTTAATAATCCTTTACTTCATCAGCTGGAAATCCACCATGGTTCTATATACTCCTCTTTGCGTAGGAACAGGTAACTGGCGTGTTCCAAGAAGTATGCCGCACAGCTTTTCAATTAACCACTACGTTGAAAATTATTTGCAGGTGTTCAGCGTTTCACCATAATTGTGATAACGTTTGTCTGTGCCTCCTGAAACCCAAGAAGGCTGCGACGGACATAACTATGCTGAGGCGTAGCTGACTTGGTTTTGCCTATTTTTGTTAGTGGAGACTGACAAGAATCCATTCTTGTAAGTATCATCTCACCATCATTTTTCCATTGTTTAAAAATGCAGGGAAATTTTGCAAGTTAGCATTATAATTAGTAGCTGGAGGCTACGGTGTTTTTTTTTTTTTTTTCCTGTGCCGTCGGTGTGGATGTGTTGGTCAGGCCCTCTGTCAGTTCGCTGGTTTGTTTTTGTTATCCCCAGAGAGGAGAAGTGGGTATTAGTATGGCAGGTGAAAACTGCGGATCTGTTTCAGAGAATTAAACAGGATCCGCATGGTAATCCCGTTCCTTTAAGAATCCTTTGCTTCATGAGCTGGGAATCCACCATGGTACTATATACTCCTCTTTGCGTGGGAACAGGTAACTGGCTTGTTCCAAGAAGTATGCCTCAGAGCTTTTCAATTAACCAGTATGTTGAAAATCCTTTTCAGGTTTTCAGCGTTTCACCATAATTGTGATAACGTGTGTATGTGCCTACTGAAACCAAATATGGCTGCTACGGACATAACTATGCTGAGGCGTAGCTGACTTGGTGTTGCCAATTTTTGTCAGTGGAGACTGACAAGAAGCCATTCTTCTAAGTATCATCCCACCATCATTTCTCCATTGTTTAAAAATGCAGGGAAGTTTTGCAAATTGGCATTATAATTAGTAGCTGGAGGGTACTTTTTTGTTTTGTGGGGTCGGTCAGGATGGGTGTTCAGGCCCTCTGTCAGATCGCTGGTTTGTTTTTATTATCCCCAGAGAAGAGTAGTGGGCATGTGTTTGGCAGGTGAAAAGTGCGGATTCTGTTTCAGAGAATTAAACAGGATCTGCATGGTCATCTCATTCCTTTAAGAATCCTTTGCTTCATCAACTGGGATTCCACCATGTTTCTATATACTCCTCTATGCGTGGGCTCAGGTACCTGGCTTGTTCCAAGAATTATGCTGGAGAGTTTTCAAATTAACCAGTACGTTGAAAATTATTTGCAGGTTTTCAGCGTTTCACCATAATTTTGATAACGTTTGTATGTCCCTCCTGAAACCCAAGAAGGCTGCGACGGACATAACTATGCTGAGGAGTAGATGACTTGGTGTTGCCTATTTTTGTTAGTGGAGACAGACAAGAAGCCATTCTTCTAAGTCTGATCCCACCACCATTTTTCCATTGTTTTAAAATGCAGGGAAATTTTGCAAGTTAGCATTATAATTAGTAGCTGGAGGGTACGGTTTTTTTTTTTTTTTGTGTGTGTGGTCGATGTGGATGGGGGGGGGTCAGGCCCTCTGTCAGTTCGCTGGTTAGTTTTTATTATCCCCAGAGAGGAGAAGTGGGCATGTGTTTGGCAGGTAAAAAGGGCGGATTCTGTTTCAGAGAATTAACGATGATCCCTATGGTCATCCCGTTCCTTTAATAATCCTTTACTTCATCAGCTGGAAATCCACCATGGTTCTCTATACTCCTCTTTGCGTGGGAACAGGTAATTGCCATGTTCCAAGAAGTATGCCGCAGAGCTTTTCAATTAACCACTACGTTGAAAATTATTTGCAGGTGTTCAGCGTTTCACCATCATTGTGATAACGTGTGTTTGTGCCTCCTGAAAGCCAAGAAGGCTGCGACGGACATAACTATGCTGAGGCGTAGCTGACTTGGTTTTGCCTATTTTTGTTAGTGGAGACTGACAAGAAGCCATTCTTCTAAATATCATCCCACCATCATTTCTCCATTGTTTAAAAATGCAGGAAAGTTTTGCAAGTTAGCATTATAATTAGTAGCTGGAGGCTACGATGTATTTTTTTTTTTTCCTGTGGAGTCGGTGTGGATGTGTGGGTCAGGCCCTCTGTCAGTTCGCTGGTTTGTTTTTATTATCCCCAGAGAGGAGAAGTGGGTATTAGTATGGCAGGTGAAAACTGCGGATCTGTTTCAGAGAATTAAACAAGATCCGCATGGTAATCCTGTTCCTTTAAGAATCCTTTGCTTCATGAGCTGGGAATCCACCATGGTTCTATATACTTGTCTATGCGTGGGCACAGGAAACTGGCTAGTTCCAAGAAGTATGCCTCAGAGCTTTTCAATTAACCAGTATGTTGAAAATCCTTTGCAGGTTTTCAGCGTTTCACCATAATTGTGATAACGTGTGTATGTGCCTACTGAAACCAAATATGGCTGCTACAGACATAACTATGCTGAGGCGTAGCTGACTTGGTGTTGCCTATTTTTGTCAGTGGAGACTGACAAGAAGCCATTCTTCTAAATATCATCCCACCATCATTTCTCCATTGTTTAAAAATGCAGGGAAATTTTGCAAATTGGCATTATAATTAGTAGCTGGAGGGTACTTTTTTGTTGTGTGGGGTCGGACAGGATGGGTGTTCATGCCCTCTCTCAGATAGCTGGTTTGTTTTTATTATCCCCAGAGAAGAGTAGTGGGCATGTGTTTGGCAGGTGAAAAGTGCGGATTCCGTTTCAGAGAATTAAACAGGATCCGCATGGTCATCTCATACCTTTAAGAATCCTTTGCTTCATCAGCTGGGATTCCACCATGTTTCTATATACTCCTCTATGCGTGGGCACAGGTACCTGGCTTGTTCCAAGAATTGTGCTGGAGAGTTTTCAAATTAACCAGTACGTTCAAAATTATTTGCAGGTGTTCAGCGTTTCACCATAATTTTGATAACGTTTGTTTGTGCCTCCTGAAACCTAAGAAGGCTGCGACGGACATAACTATGCTGAGGAGTAGCTGACTTGGTGTTGCCTATTTTTGTTAGTGGAGACTGACAAGAAGCCATTCTTCTAAGTATGATCCCACCACCATTTTTCCATTGTTTTAAAATGCAGGGAAATTTTGCAAGTTAGCATTATAATTAGTAGCTGGAAGGTTCGGTTTTTTTTTGTGTGTGTCTCGTCGATGTGGATGGGGGGGTCAGGCCCTCTGTCAGTTCGCTGGTTAGTTTTTATTATCCCCAGAGAGGAGAAGTGGGCATGTGTTTGGCAGGTCAAAAGGGCGGATTCTGTTTCAGAGAATTAACGATGATCCCCATGGTCATCCCGTTCCTTTAATAATCCTTTACTTCATCAGCTGGAAATCCACCATCGTTCTATATACTTCTCTTTGCGTGGGAAAAGGTAACTGGCTTGTTCCAAGAAGTATACCGCAGAGCTTTTCAATTAACCACTACGTTGAAAATTATTTGCAGGTGTTCAGCGTTTCACCATAATTGTGATAACGTGTGTTTGTGCCTCCTGAAACCCAAGAAGGCTGCGAAGGACATAACTATGCTGAGGAGTAGCTGACTTGGTATTGCCTATTTTTGTTAGTGGTGACAGACAAGAAGCCATTCTTCTAAGTATCATCCCACCACCATTTTTCCATTGTTTTAAAATGCAGGGAAATTTTGCAAGTTAGCATTATAATTAGTAGCTGGAGGGTACGGTTTTTTTTTGTGTGGTCGATGTGGGTGGTGGGGGTCAGGCCCTCTGTCAGTTCGCTGGTTAGTTTTTATTATCCCCAGAGAGGAGAAGTGGGCATGTGTTTGGCAGGTGAAAAGGGCGGATTCTGTTTCAGAGAATTAACGATGATCCCCATGGTCATCCCGTTCCTTTAATAATCCTTTACTTCATCAGCTGGACATCCACCATGGTTCTATATACTCCTCTTTGCGTGGGAACAGGTAACTGCCTTGTTCCAAGAAGTATGCCGCAGAGCTTTTCAATTAACCAGTATGTTGAAAATTATTTGCAGGTTTTCAGCGTTTCACCATAATTGTGATAAAGTTTGTTTGTGCCTCCTCAAACCCAAGAATGCTGCGACGGACATAACTATGCTGAGGCGTAGCTGACTTGGTTTTGCCTATTTTTGTTAGTGGAGACTGACAAGAATCCATTCTTCTAAGTATCATCTCACCATCATTTTTCCATTGTTTAAAAATGCAGGAAAGTTTTGCAAGTTAGCATTATAATTAGTAGCTGGAGGCTACGGTGTTTTCTTTTTTTTTTTTCCTGTGGGGTCGGTGTGGATGTGTTGGTCAGGCCCTCTGTCAGTTCGCTGGTTTGTTTTTATTATCCCCAGAGAGGAGAAGTGGGTATTAGTATGGCAGGTGAAAACTGCGGATCTGTTTCAGAGAATTAAACAGGATCCGCATGGTAATCCCGTTCCTTTAAGAATCCTTTGCTTCATGAGCTGGGAATCCACCATGGTTCTATATACTTGTCTATGCGTGGGCACAGGAAACTGGCTAGTTCGAAGAAGTATGCCTCAGATCTTTTCAATTAACCGGTATGTTGACAATCCTTTGCAGGTTTTCAGCGTTTCACCATAGTTGTGATAACGTGTGTATGTGCCTATTGAAACCAAATATGGCTGCTACGGACATAAATATGCTGAGGCGTAGCTGACTTGGTGTTGCCTATTTTTGTCAGTGGAGACTGACAAGAAGCCATTCTTCTAAGTATCATCCCACCATCATTTCTCCATTGTTTAAAAATGCAGGGAAATTTTGCAAATTGGCATTATAATTCGTAGCTGGAGGGTACTTTTTTGTTTTGTGGGGTCGGTCAGGATGGGTGTTCAGGCCCTCTGTCACATCGCTGGTTTGTTTTTATTATCCCCAGAGAAGAGTAGTGGGCATGTGTTTGGCAGGTGAAAAGTGCGGATTCTGTTTCAGAGAATTAAACAGGATCCGCATGGTCATCTCATTCCTTTAAGAATCCTTTGCTTCATCAGCTGGGATTCCACCATGTTTCTATATACTCCTCTATGCGTGGGCACAGGTACCTGGCTTGTTCCAAGAATTATGCTGGAGAGTTTTCAAATTAACCAGTACGTTGAAAATTATTTGCAAGTGTTCAGCGTTTCACCATAATTTTGATAACGTTTGTATGTCCCTCCTGAAACCCAAGAAGGCTGCGACGGACATAACTATGCTGAGGAGTAGCTGACTTGGTGTTGCCTATTTTTGTCAGTGGAGACAGACAAGAAGCCATTCTTCTAAGTATCATCCCACCACCATTTTTCCATTGTTTTAAAATGCAGGGAAATTTTGCAAGTTAGCATTATACTTAGTAACTGGAGGGTACGGTTTTTTGTTTTTGTAGTCGTTGTGGATGGGGGGGGTCAGGCCCTCTGTCAGTTCGCTGGTTAGTTTTTATTATCCCCAGAGAGGAGAAGTGGGCATGTGTTTGGCAGGTGAAAAGGGCGGATTCTGTTTCAGAGAATTAATGATGATCCCCATGGTCATCCTGTTCCTTTAATAATCCTTTACTTCATCAGCTGGAAATCCACCATGGTTCTATATCCTCCTCTTTGCGTGGGAACAGGGAACTGGCTTGTTCCAAGAAGTATTCCGCAGAGCTTTTCAATTAACCGCTACGTTGAAAATTATTTGCAGGTGTTCAGCGTTTCAGCATAATTGTGATAATGTGTGTTTGTGCCTCCTGAAACCCAAGAAGGCTGCGACGGACATAACTATGCTGAGGAGTAGCTGACTTGGTGTTGCCTATTTTTGTTAGTGGAGACTGACAAGAAGCCATTCTTCTAAGTATCATCCCACCACCATTTTTCCATTGTTTTAAAATGCAGGGAAATTTTGCAAGTTAGCATTATAATTAGTAGCTGGAGGGTACGGTTTTTTTGTTTTTGCGGTCGATGTGGATGGTGGGGATCAGGCCCTCTGTCAGTTCGCTGGTTAGTTTTAATTATCCCCAGAGAGGAGAAGTGGGCATGTGTTTGGCAGGTGAAAAGGGCGGATTCTGTTTCAGAGAATTAACGATGATCCCCGTGGTCATCCTGTTCCTTTAATAATCCTTTACTTCATCAGCTGGAAATCCAGCATGGTTCTATATACTCCTCTTTTCGTGGGAACAGGTAACTGGCTTGTTCCAGGAAGTATGCCACAGAGCTTTTCAATTAACCAGTACGTTGAATATTATTTGCAGGTGTTCAGCATTTCACCATAATTGTGATAACGTTTGTTTGTGCCTCCTGAAACCCAAGAAGGCTGCGACGGACATAACTATGCTAAGGCGTAGCTGACTTGGTTTTGCCTATTTTTGTTACTGGAGACTGACAAGAATCCATTCTTCTAAGTATCATCTCACCATCATTTTTCCATTGTTTAAAAATGCAGGAAAGTTTTGCAAGTTAGCATTATACTTAGTAGCTGGAGGCTACGGTGTTTTTTTTTTTCTTTTCCTGTGGGATCGGTGTGGATGTGTTGATAAGGCCCTCTGTCAGTTCGCTGGTTTGTTTTTATTATCCCCAGAGAGGAGAAGTGGGTATTAGTATGGCAGGTGAAAACTGCGGATCTGTTTCAGAGAATTAAACAGGATCCGCATGGTAATCCCGTTCCTTTAAGAATCCTTTGCTTCATGAGCTGGGAATCCACCATGGTTCTATATACTTCTCTATGCGTGGGCACAGGAAACTGGCTTGTTCCAAGAAGTATGCCTCAGAGCTTTTCAATTAACCAGTATGTTGAAAATCATTTGCAGGTTTTCAGCGTTTCAGAATAATTGTGATAACGTGTGTATGTGCCTACTGAAACCAAATATGGCTGCTACGGACATAACTATGCTGAGGCGTAGCTGACTTGGTGTTGCCTATTTTTGTCAGTGGAGACTGACAAGAAGCCATTCTTCTAAGTATCATCCCACCATCATTTCTCCATTGTTTAAAAATGCAGGGAAATTTTGCAAATTGGCATTATAATTAGTAGCTGGAGGGTACTTTTTTGTTTTGTGGGGTCGGTCAGGATGGGTGTTCAGGCCCTCTGTCAGATCGCTGGTTTGTTTTTATTATCCCCAGAGAAGAGTAGTGGGCATGTGTTTGGCAGGTGAAAAGTGCGGATTCTGTTTCAGAGAATTAAACAGGATCCGCATGGTCATCTCATTCCTTTAAGAATCCTTTGCTTCATCAGCTGGGATTCCACCATGTTTCTATATACTCCTCTATGCGTGGGCACAGGTACCTGGCTTGTTCCAAGAAGTATGCTGGAGAGATTACAAATTAACCAGTACGTTGAAAATTATTTGCAGGTGTTCAGCGTTTCACCATAATTTTGATAACGTTTGTATGTCCCTCCTGAAACCCAAGAAGGCTGCGACGGACAAAACTATGCTGAGGCGTAGCTGACTTGGTGTTGCCTATTTTTGTTAGTGGAGACTGTCAAGAAGCCATTCTTCTAAGTATCATCCCACCACCATTTTTCCATTGTTTTAAAATGCAGGGAAATTTTGCAAGTTAGCATTATAATTAGTAGCTGGAGGGTACGGTTTATTTTTTTGTGTGGTCGATGTGGATGGTGGGGGTCAGGCCCTCTGTCAGTTCGCTGGTTAGATTTTATTATCCCCAGAGAGGAGAAGTGGGCATGTGTTTGGCAGGTGAAAAGTGCGGATTCTGTTTCAGAGAATTAACGATGATCCCTATGGTCATCCCGTTCCTTTAATAATCCTTTACTTCATCAGCTGGAAATCCACCATGGTTCTATATACTCCTCTTTGCGTGGGAACAGGTAACTGGCTTGTTCCAAGAAGTATGCCGCAGAGCTTTTCAATTAACCAGTATGTTGAAAATTATTTGCAGGTGTTCAGCGTTTCACCATAATTGTGATAACGTTTGTTTGTGCCTCCTGAAACCCAAGAAGGCTGCGACGGACATAACTATGCTGAGGCGTAGCTGACTTGGTTTTGCCTATTTTTGTTAGTGGAGACTGACAAGAAGCCATTCTTCTAAGTATCATCCCACCACCATTTTTCCATTGTTTTAAAATGCAGGGAAATTTTGCAAGTTAGCATTATAATTAGTAGCTGGAGGCTACGATGTTTTTTTTTTTTTTTTTCCTGTGGGGTCGGTGTGGATGTGTTGGTCAGGCCCTCTGTCAGTTCCCCGGTTGGCTTTTATTATCACCAGAGAGGAGAAGTGGGTATTAGTATGGCAGGTGAAAACTGCGGATCTGTTTCAGAGAATTAAACAGGATCCGCATGGTAATCCCGTTCCTTTAAGAATCCTTTGCTTCATGACCTGGGAATCCACCATGGTTCTATATACTTGTCTATGCGTGGGCACAGGAAACTGGCTAGTTCCAAGAAGTATGCCTCAGAGCTTTTCAATGAACCAGTATGTTGACAATCCTTTGCAGGTTTTCAGCGTTTCACCATAATTGTGATAACGTGTGTATGTGCCTACTGAAACCAAATATGGCTGCTACGGACATAACTCTGCTGAGGCGTAGCTGACTTGGTGTTGCCTATTTTTGTCAGTGGAGACTGACAAGAAGCCATTCTTCTAAGTATCATCCCACCATCATTTCTCCATTGTTTAAAAATGCAGGGAAATTTTGCAAATTGGCATTATAATTAGTAGCTGGAGGGTACTTTTTTGTTTTGTGGGGTCGGTCAGGATGGGTGTTCAGGCCCTCTGTCAGATCGCTGGTTTGTTTTTATTATCCCCAGAGAAGAGTAGTGGGCATGTGTTTGGCAGGTGAAAAGTGCGGATTCTGTTTCAGAGAATTAAACAGGATCCGCATGGTCATCTCATTCCTTTAAGAATCCTTTGCTTCATCAGCTGGGATTCCACCATGTTTCTATATACTCCTCTATGCGTGGGCACAGGTACCTGGCTTGTTCCAAGAATTATGCTGGAGAGTTTTCAAATTAACCAGTACGTTGAAAACTATTTGCAGGTGTTCAGCGTTTCACCATAATTTTGATAACGTTTGTATGTCCCTCCTGAAACCCAAGAAGGCTGCGACGGACATAACTATGCTGAGGATTAGCTGACTTGGTGTTGCCTATTTTTGTTAGTGGAGACAGACAAGAAGCCATTCTTCTAAGTACGATCCCACCACCATTTTTCCATTGTTTTAAAATGCAGGGAACTTTTGCAAGTTAGAATTATAATTAGTAGCTGGAGGGTACGTTTTTTTTTGTGTGTGTGTGGTCGATGTGGATGGGGGGGTCAGGCCCTCTGTCAGTTCCCCGGTTGGTTTTTATTATCCCCAGAGAGGAGAAGTGGGCATGTGTTTGGCAGGTGAAAAGGGCGGATTGTGTTTCAGAGAATTAACGATGATCCCCATGGTCATCCCGTTCCTTTAATAATCCTTTACTTCATCAGCTGGAAATCCACCATGGTTCTATATACTCCTCTTTGCGTGGGAACAGGTAACTTGCTTGTTCCAAGAAGTATGCCCCAGAGCTTTCCAATTAACCACTACGTTGAAAATTATTTGCAGGTGTTCAGCGTTTCACCATAATTGTGAGAACCTTTGTTTGTGCCTCCTGAAACCCTAGAAGGCTGCGACGGACATAACTATGCTGAGGAGTAGCTGACTTGGTGTTGCCTATTTTTGTTAGTGGAGACTGACAAGAATCCATTCTTCTAAGTATCATCTCACCATCATTTTTCCATTATTTAAAAATGCAGGAAAATTTTGCAAGTTAGCATTATAATTAGTAGCTGGAGGCTACGGTGTTTTTTTTTTTTTTTCCTGTGGGTCGGTGTGGATGTGTTGGTCAGGCCCTCTGTCAGTTCCCCGGTTGGTTTTTATTATCCCCAGAGAGGAGAAGTGGGTATTAGTATGGCAGGTGAAAACTGCGGATCTGTTTCAGAGAATTAAACAGGATCCGCATGGTAATCCCGTTCCTTTAAGAATCCTTTGCTTCATGAGCTGGGAATCCACCATGGTTCTATATACTTGTCTATGCGTGGGCACAGGAAACTCGCTTCTTCCAAGAAGTATGCCTCAGAGCTTTTAAATTAACCAGTATGTTGAAAATCCTTTGCAGGTTTTCAGCGTTTCAGAATAATTGTGATAACGTGTGTATGTGCCTACTGAAACCAAATATGGCTGCTACGGACATAACTATGCTGAGGCGTAGCTGACTGTGTGTTGCCTATTTTTGTCAGTGGAGACTGACAAGAAGCCATTCTTCTAAGTATCATCCCACCATCATTTCTCCATTGTTTAAAAATGCAGGGAAATTTTGCAAATTGGCATTATAATTAGTAGCTGGAGGGTACTTTTTTGTTTTGTGGGGTCGGTCAGGATGGGTGTTCAGGCCCTCCGTCAGATCGCTGGTTTGTTTTTATTATCCCCAGAGAAGAGTAGTGGGCATGTGTTTGGCAGGTGAAAAGTGCGGATTCTGTTTCAGAGAATTAAACAGGATCCGCATGGTCATCTCATTCCTTTAAGAATCCTTTGCTTCATCAGCTGGGATTCCACCATGGTTCTATATACTCCTCTTTGCGTGGGAACAGGTAACTGCCTTGTTCCAAGAAGTATGCCGCAGAGCTTTTCAATTAACCACTACGTTGAAAATTATTTGCAGGTGTTCAGCGTTTCACCATAATTGTGAGAACCTTTGTTTGTGCCTCCTGAAACCCAAGAAGGCTGCGACGGACATAACTATGCTGAGGAGTAGCTGACTTGGTGTTGCCTATTTTTGTTAGTGGAGATTGACAAGAAGCCATTCTTTAAGTATCATCCCACCACCATTTTTCCATTGTTTTAAAATGCAGGGAAATTTTGCAAGTTAGCTTTATCATTAGTAGCTGGAGGGTATGGTTTTTTTTGTGTGTGTGGTCGATGTGGATGGGGGGGGTCAGGCCCTCTGTCAGTTCGCTGGTTAGTTTTTATTATCCCCAGAAAGGAGAAGTGGGCATGTGTTTGGCAGGTGAAAAGGGCGGATTCTGTTTCAGAGAATTAACGATGATCCCCATGGTAATCCCGTTCCTTTAATAATCCTTTACTTCATCAGCTGGAAATCCACCATGGTTCTCTATACTCCTCTTTGCGTGGGAACAGGTAACTGCCTTGTTCCAAGAAGTATGCCGCAGAGCTTTTCAATTAACCACTACGTTGAAAATTATTTGCAGGTGTTCAGCGTTTCACCATAATTGTGAGAACCTTTGTTTGTGCCTCCTGAAACCCAAGAAGGCTGCGACGGACATAACTATGCTGAGGAGTAGCTGACTTGGTGTTGCCTATTTTTGTTAGTGGAGACTGACAAGAAGCCATTCTTCTAAGTATCATCCCACCACCATTTTTCCATTGTTTTAAAATGCAGGGAAATTTTGCAAGTTAGCATTATAATTAGTAGCTGGAGGCTACGGTGTTTTTTTTTTTTTTTCCTGTGGGGTCGGTGTGGATGTGTTGGTCAGGCCCTCTGTCAGTTCCCCGGTTGGTTTTTATTTTCCCCAGAGAGGAGAAGTGGGTATTAGTATGGAGGTGAAAACTGCGGATCTGTTTCAGAGAATTAAACAGGATCCGCATGGTAATCCCGTTCCTTGAAGAATCCTTTGCTTCATGAGCTGGGAATCCACCATGGTTCTATATACTTGTCTATGCGTGGGCACAGGAAACTGGCTAGTTCCAAGAAGTATGCCTCAGAGCTTTTCAATTAACCAGTATGTTGACAATCCTTTGCAGGTTTTCAGCGTTTCACCATAATTGTGATAACGTGTGTATGTGCCTACTGAAACCAAATATGGCTGCTACGGACATAACTATGCTGAGGCGCAGCTGACTTGGTGTTGCCTATTTTTGTCAGTGGAGACTGACAAGAAGCCATTCTTCTAAGTATCATCCCACCATCATTTCTCCATTGTTTAAAAATGCAGGGAAATTTTGCAAATTGGCATTATAATTAGTAGCTGGAGGGTACTTTTTTGTTTTGTGGGGTCGGTCAGGATGGGTGTTCAGGCCCTCTGTCAGATCGCTGGTTTGTTTTTATTATCTCCAGAGAAGAGTAGTGGGCATGTGTTTGGCAGGTGAATAGGGCGGTTTCTGTTTCAGAGAATTAACGATGATCCCCATGATCATCCCGTTCCTTTAATAATCCTTTACTTCATCAGCTGGAAATCCACCATGGTTCTCTATACTCCTTTTTGCGTGGGAACAGGTAACTGCCTTGTTCCAAGAAGTATGCCGCAGAGCTTTTCAATTAACCACTACGTTGAAAATTATTTGCAGGTGTTCAGCGTTTTACCATAATTGTGAGAACCTTTGTTTGTGCCTCCTGAAACGCTAGAAGGCTGCAACGGACATAACTATGCTGAGGAGTAGCTGACTTCGTGTTGCCTATTTTTGTTAGTGGAGACTGACAAGAAGCCATTCTTCTAAGTATCATCCCACCACCATTTTTCCATTGTTTTAAAATGCAGGGAAATTTTACATGTTAGCATTATAATTAGTAGCTGGAGGGTACTTTTTTGTTTCGTGGGGTCGGTCAGGATGGGTGTTCAGGCCCTCTGTCAGATCGCTGGTTTGTTTTTATTATCCCTAGAGAAGAGTAGTGGGCATGTGTTTGGCAGGTGAAAAGTGCGGATTCTGTTTCAGAAAATTAAACAGGATCCGCATGGTCATCTCATTCCTTTAAGAATCCTTTGCTTCATCAGCTGGGATTCCACCATGTTTCTATATACTCCTCTATGCGTGGGCACAGGTACCTGGCTTGTTCCAAGAATTATGCGGGAGAGTTTTCAAATTAACCAGTACGTTGAAAATTATTTGCAGGTGTTCAGCGTTTCACCATAATTTTGATAACGTGTGTATGTCCCTCCTGAAACCCAAGAAGTCTGCGACGGACATAACTATGCTGAGGAGTAGCTGACTTGGTGTTGCCTATTTTTGTTAGTGGAGACAGACAAGAAGCCATTCTTCTAAGTATGATCCCACCACCATTTTTCCATTGTTTTAAAATGCAGGGAAATTTTGCAAGTGAGCATTATAATTAGTAGCTGGAGGGTACGGTTTTTTTTGTGTGTGTGTGGTCGATGTGGATGGGGTGGTCAGGCCCTCTGTCAGTTCGCTGGTTAGTTTTTGTTATCCCCAGAGAGGAGAAGTGGGCATGTGTTTGGCAGGTGAAAAGGGCGGATTCTGTTTCAGAGAATTAACGATGATCCCCATGGTCATCCCGTTCCTTTAATAATCCTTTACTTCATCAGCTGGAAATCCACCATGGTTCTATTTACTCCTCTTTGCGTGGGAACAGGTAACTGGCTTGTTCCAAGAAGTATGCCGCAGAGCTTTTCAATTAACCACTACGTTGAAAATTATTTGCAGGTGTTCAGCGTTTCACCATAATTGTGATAACGTTTGTTTGTGACTCCTGAAACCCAAGAAGGCTGCGATGGACATAGCTATGCTGAGGAGTAGCTGACTTGGTGTTGCCTATTTTTTTAGTGGAGACTGACAAGAAGCCATTCTTCTAAGTCTCATCCCACCACCATTTTTCCATTGTTTTAAAATGCAGGGAAATTTTGCAAGTTAGCATTATAATTAGTAGCTGGAGGGTACGGTTTTTTTTTTGTGTGTGGTCGATGTGGATGGTGGGGGTCAGGCCCTCTGTCAGTTCGCTGGTTTGTTTTTATTATCCCCAGAGAGGAAAAGTGGGCATGTGTTTGGCAGGTGAAAAGGGCGGTTTCTGTTTCAGAGAATTAACGATGATCCCCATGGTCATCCCGTTCCTTTAATAATCCTTTACTTCATCAGCTGGAAATCCGCCATGGTTCTCTATACTCCTCTTTGCGTGGGAACAGGTAACTGCCTTGTTCCAAGAAGTATGCCGCAGAGCTTTTCAATTAACCACTACGTTGAAAATTATTTGCAGGTGTTCAGGGTTTCACCATAATTGTGATAACGTTTGTTTGTGCCTCCTGAAACCCAAGAAGGCTGCGATGGACATAGCTATGCTGAGGATAGCTGACTTGGTGTTGCCTATTTTTGTTAGTGGAGACTGACAAGAAGGCATTCTTCTAAGTATGATCCCACCACCATTTTTCCATTGTTTTAAAATGCAGGGAAATTTTGCAAGTTAGCATTATAATTAGTAGCTGGAGGGTACGGTTTTTTTTTGTGTGTGTGGTCGATGTGGATGGGAGTTCAGGCCCTCTGTCAGTTCGCTGGTTAGTTTTTATTATCCCCAGAGAGGAGAAGTGGGCATGTGTTTGGCAGGTCAAAAGGGCGGATTCTGTTTCAGAGAATTAACGATGATCCCCATGGTCATCCCGTTCCTTTAATAATCCTTTACTTCATCAGCTGGAAATCCACCATCGTTCTCTATACTCCTCTTTGCGTGGGAACAGGTAACTGGCTTGTTCCAAGAAGTATGCCGCAGAGCTTTTCAATTAACCACTACGTTGATAATTATTTGCAGGTGTTCAGCGTTTTACCATAATTGTGAGAACCTTTGTTTGTGCCTCCTGAAACCCTAGATGGCTGCGACGGACATAACTATGCTGAGGAGTAGCTGACTTGGTGTTGCCTATTTTTGTTAGTGGAGACTGACAAGAAGCCATTCTTCTAAGTATCATCCCACCACCATTTTTCCATTGTTTTAAAATGCAGGGAAATTTTGCAAGTTAGCATTATAATTATTAGCTGGATGGTACGGTTTTTTTTTTGTGTGTGGTCGATGTGGATGGTGGGGGTCAGGCCCTCTGTCAGTTCGCTGGTTAGTTTTTATTATCCCCAGAGAGGAGAAGTGGGCATGTGTTTGGCAGGTGAAAAGGGCGGATTCTGTTTCAGAGAATTAACGATGATCCCCATGGTCATCCCGTTCCTTTAATAATCCTTTACTTCATCAGCTGGAAATCCACTATGGTTCTCTATACTCCTCTTTGCTTGGGAACAGGTAACTGCCTTGGTCCAAGAAGTATGCCGCAGAGCTTTTCAATTAACCAGTACGTTGAAAATTATTTGCAGGTGTTCAGCGTTTCACCATAATTGTGAGAACCTTTGTTTGTGCCTCCTGAAACCCAAGAAGGCTGCGACGGACATAACTATGCTGAGGCGTAGCTGAATTGGTGTTGCCTATTTTTGTTAGTGGAGACTGACAAGAAGCCATTCTTCTAAGTATCATCCCACCACCATTTTTCCATTGTTTTAAAATGCAGGGAAATTTTGAAAGTTAGCATCATAATTAGTAGCTGGAGGGTACGGTTTTTTTTTTGTGTGTGTGGTCGATGTGGATGGGGGGTGAGACCCTCTGTCAGTTCGCTGGTTAGTTTTTATTATCCGCAGAGAGGAGAAGTGGGTATTAGTATGGCAGGTGAAAACTGCGGATCTGTTTCAGAGAATTAAACAGGATCCGCACGGTAATCCCGTTCCTTTAAGAATCCTTTGCTTCATGAGCTGGGAATCCACCATGGTTCTATATACTTGTCTATGCGTGGGCACAGGAAACTGGCTAGTTCCAAGAAGTATGCCTCAGAGCTTTTCAATTAACCAGTATGTTGAAAATTCTTTGCAGGTTTTCAGCGTTTCACCATAATTGTGATAACGTGTGTATGTGCCTACTGAAACCAAATATGACTGCTACGGACATAACTATGCTGAGGCGTAGCTGACTTGGTGTTGCCTATTTTTGTCAGTGGAGACTGATAAGAAGCCATTCTTCTAAGTATCATCCCACCATCATTTCTCCATTGTTTAAAAATGCAGGGAAGTTTTGCAAATTGGCATTATAATTAGTAGCTGGAGGGTACTTTTTTGTTTTGTGGGGTCAGTCAGGATGGGTGTTCAGGCCCTCTGTCAGATCGCTGGTTTGTTTTTATTATCCCCAGAGAAGAGTAGTGGGCATGTGTTTGGCAGGTGAAAAGTGCGGAGTCTGTTTCAGAGAATTAAACAGGATCCACATGGTCATCTCATTCCTTTAAGAATCCTTTGCTTCATCAGCTGGGATTCCACCATGTTTCTATATACTCCTCTATGCGTGGGCACAGGTACCTGGCTTGTTCCAAGAATTATGCTGGAGAGTTTTCAAATTAACCAGTACGTTGAAAATTATTTGCAGGTTTTCAGCGTTTCACCATAATTTTGATAACGTTTGTATGTCCCTCCTGAAACCCAAGAAGGCTGCGACGGACATAACTATGCTGAGGAATAGCTGACTTGGTGTTGCCTATTTTTGTTAGTGGAGACAGACAAGAAGCCACTCTTCTAAGTATGATCCCACCACCATTTTTCCATTGTTTTAAAATGCAGGGAAATTTTGCAAGTTAGCATTATAATTAGTAGCTGGAGGGTACGTTTTTTTTTTTTGTGTGTGTGTGGTCGAGGTGGATGGGGTGGTCAGGCCCTCTGTCAGTTCGCTGGTTAGTTTTTATTATCCCCAGAGAGGAGAAGTGGGCATGTGTTTGGCAGGTGAAAAGGGCGGATTCAGTTTCAGAGAATTAACGATGATCCCCATGGTCATCCCGTTCCTTTAATAATCCTTTACTTCATCAGCTGGAAATCCGCCATGGTTCTATATACTCCTCTTTGCGTGGGTACAGGTAACTGCCTTGTTTCAAGAAGTATGCCGCAGAGCTTTTCAATTAACCACTACGTTGAAAATTATTTGCAGGTGTTCAGCGTTTCACCGTAATTGTGATAACGTTTGTTTGTGCCTTCTGAAACCCAAGATGGCTGCGATGGACATAGCTATGCTGAGGAGTAGCTGACTTGGTGTTGCCGATTTTTGTTAGTGGAGACTGACAAGAAGCCACTCTTCTAAGTATCATCCCACCACCATTTTTCCATTGTTTTAAAATGCAGGGAAATTTTGCAAGTTAGCATTATAATTAGTAGCTGGAGGGTACGGTTTTTTTTTTTGTGTGTGTGTGTGGTCGATGTGGATGAGGGGGTCATGCCCTCTGTCAGTTCGCTGGTTAGTTTTTATTATCCTCAGAGAGGAGAAGTGGGCATGTGTTTGGCAGGTGAAAAGGGCGGATTCTGTTTCAGAGAATTAACGATGATCCCCATGGTCATCCCGTTCCTTTAATAATCCTTTACTTCATCAGCTGGAAATCCACCATGGTTCTCTATACTCCTCTTTGCGTGGGAACAGGTAACTGGCTTGTTCCAAGAAGTATGCCGCAGAGCTTTTCAATTAACCACTACGTTGATAATTATTTGCAGGTGTTCAGCGTTTTACCATAATTGTGAGAACCTTTGTTTGTGCCTCCTGAAACCCTAGAAGGCTGCGACGGACATAACTATGCTGAGGAGTAGCTGACTTGGTGTTGCCTATTTTTGTTAGTGGAGACTGACAAGAAGCCATTCTTCTAAGTATCATCCCACCACCATTTTTCCATTGTTTTAAAATGCAGGGAAATTTTGCAAGTTAGCATTATATTTAGTAGCTGGAGGGTACGGGTTTTTTTTGTGTGTGGTCGATGTGTATGGTGGGGTTCAGGCCCTCTGTCAGTTCGCTGGTTAGTTTTTATTATCCCCAGAGAGGAGAAGTGGGCATGTGTTTGGCAGGTGAAAAGGGCGGATTGTGTTTCAGAGAATTAACGATGATCCCCATGGTCATCCCGTTCCTTTAATAATCCTTTACTTCATCAGCTGGAAATCCACCATGGTTCTCTATACTCCTCTTTGCTTGGGAACAGGTAACTGGCTTGTTCCAAGAAGTATGCCGCAGAGCTTTTCAATTAACCAGTACGTTGAAAATTATTTGCAGGTGTTCAGCGTTTCACCATAATTGTGAGAACTTTTGTTTGTGCCTCCTGAAACCCAAGAAGGCTGCGACGGACATAACTATGCTGAGGCGTAGCTGAATTGGTGTTGCCTATTTTTGTTAGTGGAGACTGACAAGAAGCCATTCTTCTAAGTATCATCCCACCACCATTTTTCCATTGTTTTAAAATGCAGGGAAATTTTGAAAGTTAGCATCATAATTAGTAGCTGGAGGGTACGGTTTTTTTTTTGTGTGTGTGGTCGATGTGGATGGGGGGTGAGACCCTCTGTCAGTTCGCTGGTTAGTTTTTATTATCCGCAGAGAGGAGAAGTGGGTATTAGTATGGCAGGTGAAAACTGCGGATCTGTTTCAGAGAATTAAACAGGATCCGCACGGTAATCCCGTTCCTTTAAGAATCCTTTGCTTCATGAGCTGGGAATCCACCATGGTTCTATATACTTGTCTATGCGTGGGCACAGGAAACTGGCTAGTTCCAAGAAGTATGCCTCAGAGCTTTTCAATTAACCAGTATGTTGAAAATTCTTTGCAGGTTTTCAGCGTTTCACCATAATTGTGATAACGTGTGTATGTGCCTACTGAAACCAAATATGACTGCTACGGACATAACTATGCTGAGGCGTAGCTGACTTGGTGTTGCCTATTTTTGTCAGTGGAGACTGATAAGAAGCCATTCTTCTAAGTATCATCCCACCATCATTTCTCCATTGTTTAAAAATGCAGGGAAATTTTGCAAATTGGCATTATAATTAGTAGCTGGAGGGTACTTTTTTGTTTTGTGGGGTCGGTCAGGATGGGTGTTCAGGCCCTCTGTCAGATCGCTGGTTTGTTTTTATTATCCCCAGAGAAGAGTAGTGGGCATGTGTTTGGCAGGTGAAAAGTGCGGAGTCTGTTTCAGAGAATTAAACAGGATCCACATGGTCATCTCATTCCTTTAAGAATCCTTTGCTTCATCAGCTGGGATTCCACCATGTTTCTATATACTCCTCTATGCGTGGGCACAGGTACCTGGCTTGTTCCAAGAATTATGCTGGAGAGTTTTCAAATTAACCAGTACGTTGAAAATTATTTGCAGGTTTTCAGCGTTTCACCATAATTTTGATAACGTTTGTATGTCCCTCCTGAAACCCAAGAAGGCTGCGACGGACATAACTATGCTGAGGAGTAGCTGACTTGGTGTTGCCTATTTTTGTTAGTGGAGACAGACAAGAAGCCACTCTTCTAAGTATGATCCCACCACCATTTTTCCATTGTTTTAAAATGCAGGGAAATTTTGCAAGTTAGCATTATAATTAGTAGCTGGAGGGTACGTTTTTTTTTTTTGTGTGTGTGTGGTCGAGGTGGATGGGGTGGTCAGGCCCTCTGTCAGTTCGCTGGTTAGTTTTTATTATCCCCAGAGAGGAGAAGTGGGCATGTGTTTGGCAGGTGAAAAGGGCGGATTCAGTTTCAGAGAATTAACGATGATCCCCATGGTCATCCCGTTCCTTTAATAATCCTTTACTTCATCACCTGGAAATCCGCCATGGTTCTATATACTCCTCTTTGCGTGGGTACAGGTAACTGCCTTGTTTCAAGAAGTATGCCGCAGAGCTTTTCAATTAACCACTACGTTGAAAATTATTTGCAGGTGTTCAGCGTTTCACCGTAATTGTGATAACGTTTGTTTGTGCCTTCTGAAACCCAAGATGGCTGCGATGTACATAGCTATGCTGAGGAGTAGCTGACTTGGTGTTGCCTATTTTTGTTAGTGGAGACTGACAAGAAGCCATTCTTCTAAGTATCATCCCACCACCATTTTTCCATTGTTTTAAAATGCAGGGAAATTTTGCAAGTTAGCATTATAATTAGTAGCTGGAGGGTACGGTTTTTTTTTTTGTGTGTGTGTGTGGTCGATGTGGATGAGGGGGTCATGCCCTCTGTCAGTTCGCTGGTTAGTTTTTATTATCCTCAGAGAGGAGAAGTGGGCATGTGTTTGGCAGGTGAAAAGGGCGGATTCTGTTTCAGAGAATTAACGATGATCCCCATGGTCATCCCGTTCCTTTAATAATCCTTTACTTCATCAGCTGGAAATCCACCATGGTTCTCTATACTCCTCTTTGCGTGGGAACAGGTAACTGGCTTGTTTCAAGAAGTATGCCGCAGAGCTTTTCAATTAACCACTACGTTGATAATTATTTGCAGGTGTTCAGCGTTTTACCATAATTGTGAGAACCTTTGTTTGTGCCTCCTGAAACCCTAGAAGGCTGCGACGGACATAACTATGCTGAGGAGTAGCTGACTTGGTGTTGCCTATTTTTGTTAGTGGAGACTGACAAGAAGCCATTCTTCTAAGTATCATCCCACCACCATTTTTCCATTGTTTTAAAATGCAGGGAAATTTTGCAAGTTAGCATTATATTTAGTAGCTGGAGGGTACGGGTTTTTTTTGTGTGTGGTCGATGTGTATGGTGGGGTTCAGGCCCTCTGTCAGTTCGCTGGTTAGTTTTTATTATCCCCAGAGAGGAGAAGTGGGCATGTGTTTGGCAGGTGAAAAGGGCGGATTGTGTTTCAGAGAATTAACGATGATCCCCATGGTCATCCCGTTCCTTTAATAATCCTTTACTTCATCAGCTGGAAATCCACCATGGTTCTCTATACTCCTCTTTGCTTGGGAACAGGTAACTGGCTTGTTCCAAAAAGTATGCCGCAGAGCTTTTCAATTAACCAGTACGTTGAAAATTATTTGCAGGTGTTCAGCGTTTCACCATAATTGTGAGAACCTTTGTTTGTGCTTCCTGAAACCCAAGAAGGCTGCGACGGACCTAACTATGCTGAGGCGTAGCTGAATTGGTGTTGCCTATTTTTGTTAGTGGAGACTGACAAGAAGCCATTCTTCTAAGTATCATCCCACCACCATTTTTCCATTGTTTTAAAATGCAGGGAAATTTTGCAAGTTAGCATTATAATTAGTAGCTGGAGGGTACGGTGTTTTTTTTTTTTTTTTTTTTCCTGTGGGGTCGGTGTGGATGTGTTGGTCAGGCCCTCTGTCAGTTCCCCGGTTGGTTTTTATTATCCGCAGGGAGGAGAAGTGGGTATTAGTATGGCAGGTGAAAACTGCGGATCTGTTTCAGAGAATTAAACAGGATCCGCACGGTAATCCCGTTCCTTTAAGAATCCTTTGCTTCATGAGCTGGGAATCCACCATGGTTCTATATACTTGTCTATGCGTGGGCACAGGAAACTGGCTAGTTCCAAGAAGTATGCCTCAGAGCTTTTCAATTAACCAGTATGTTGAAAATCCTTTGCAGGTTTTCAGCGTTTCACCATAATTGTGATAACGTGTGTATGTGCCTACTGAAACCAAATATGGCTGCTACGGACATAACTATGCTGAGGCGTAGCTGACTTGGTGTTGCCTATTTTTGTCAGTGGAGACTGACAAGAAGCCATTCTTCTAAGTATCATCCCACCATCATTTCTCCATTGTTTAAAAATGCAGGGAAATTTTGCAAATTGGCATTATAATTAGTAGCTGGAGGGTACTTTTTTGTTTTGTGGGGTCGGTAAGGATGGGTGTTCAGGCCCTCTGTCAGATCGCTGGTTTGTTTTTATTATCCCCAGAGAAGAGTAGTGGGCATGTGTTTGGCAGGTGAAAAGTGCGGATTCTGTTTCAGAGAATTAAACAGGATCCCCATGGTCATCTCATTCCTTTAAGAATCCTTTGCTTCATCAGCTGGGATTCCACCATGTTTCTATATACTCCTCTATGCGTGGGCACAGGTACCTGGCTTGTTCCAAGAATTATGCTGGAGAGTTTTCAAATTAACCAGTACGTTGAAAATTATTTGCAGGTTTTCAGCGTTTCACCATAATTTTGATAACGTTTGTTTGTGCCTCCTGAAACCTAAGAAGGCTTCGACGGACATAACTATGCTGAGGAGTAGCTGACTTGGTGTTGCCTATTTTTGTTAGAGGAGACAGACAAGAAGCCACTCTTCTAAGTATGATCCCACCACCATTTTTCCATTGTTTTAAAATGCAGGGAAATTTTGCAAGTTAGCATTATAATTAGTAGCTGGAGGGTACGTTTTTTTTTGTGTGTGTGTGTGGTCGAGGTGGATGAGGGGGTCAGGCCCTCTGTCAGTTCGCTGGTTAGCTTTTATTATCCCCAGAGAGGAGAAGTGGGCATGTGTTTGGCAGGTGAAAAGGGCGGATTCAGTTTCAGAGAATTAACGATGATCCCCATGGTCATCCCGTTCCTTTTATAATCCTTTACTTCATCAGCTGGAAATCCGCCATGGTTCTATATACTCCTCTTTGCGTGGGTACAGGTAACTGCCTTGTTTCAAGAAGTATGCCGCAGAGCTTTTCAATTAACCACTACGTTGAAAATTATTTGCAGGTGTTCAGGGTTTCACCGTAATTGTGATAACGTTTGTTTGTGCCTTCTGAAACCCAAGATGGCTGCGATGGACATAGCTATGCTGAGGAGTAGCTGACTTGGTGTTGCCTATTTTTGTTAGTGGAGACTGACAAGAAGCCATTCTTCTAAGTATCATCCCACCACCATTTTTCCATTGTTTTAAAATGCAGGGAAATTTTGCAAGTTAGCATTATAATTAGTAGCTGGAGGGTACGGTTTTTTTTTTTGTGTGTGTGTGGTCGATGTGGATGGGGGGGTCATGCCCTCTGTCAGTTCACTGGTTAGTTTTTATTATCCTCAGAGAGGAGAAGTGGGCATGTGTTTGGCAGGTGAAAAGGGCGGATTCTGTTTCAGAGAATTAACGATGATCCCCATGGTCATCCCGTTCCTTTAATAATCCTTTACTTCATCAGCTGGAAATCCACCATGGTTCTCTATACTCCTCTTTGCGTGGGAACAGGTAACTGGCTTGTTCCAAGAAGTATGCCGCAGAGCTTTTCAATTAACCACTACATTGAAAATTATTTGCAGGTGTTCAGCGTTTCACCATAATTGTGAGAACCTTTGTTTGTGCCTCCTGAAACCCAAGAAGGGTGCGACGGACATAACTATGCTGAGGAGTAGCTGACTTGGTGTTGCCTATTTTTGTTCGTGGAGACTGACAAGAAGCCATTCTTCTAAGTCTCATCCCACCACCATTTTTCCATTGTTTTAAAATGCAGGGAAATTTTGCAAGTTAGCATTATAATTAGTAGCTGGAGTCTACGGTGTTTTTTTTTTTTTTTTTCCTGTGGGGTCGGTGTGGATGTGTTGCTCAGGCCCTCTGTCAGTTCCCCGGTTGGTTTTTATTATCCCCAGAGAGGAGAAGTGGGTATTAGTATGGCAGGTGAAAACTGCGGATCTGTTTCATAGAATTAAACAGAATCCGCATGGTAATCGCGTTCCTTTAAGAATCCTTTGCTTCATGAGCTGGGAATCCACCATGGTTCTATATACTTGTCTATGCGTGGGCACAGGAAACTGGCTAGTTCCAAGAAGTATGCCTCAGAGCTTTTCAATTAACCAGTATGTTGACAATCCTTTGCAGGTTTTCAGCGTTTCACCATAATTGTGATAACGTGTGTATGTGCCTACTGAAACCAAATATGGCTGCTACGGACATAACTATGCTGAGGCGTAGCTGACTTTGTGTTGCCTATTTTTGTCAGTGGAGACTGACAAGAAGCCATTCTTCTAAGTATCATCCCACCATCATTTCTCCATTGTTTAAAAATGCAGGGAAATTTTGCAAATTCGCATTATAATTAGTAGCTGGAGGGTACTTTTTTGTTTTGTGGGGTCGGTCAGGATGGTGTTCAGGCCCTCTGTCAGATCGCTGGTTTGTTTTTATTATCCCCAGAGAAGAGTAGTGGGCATGTGTTTGGCAGGTGAAAAGTGCGGATTCTGTTTCAGAGAATTAAACAGGATCCCCATGGTCATCTCATTCCTTTAAGAATCCTTTGCTTCATCAGCTGGGATTCCACCATGTTTCTATATATTCCTCTATGCGTGGGCACAGGTACCTGGCTTGTTCCAAGAATTATGCTGGAGAGTTTTCAAATTAACCAGTACGTTGAAAATTATTTGCAGGTTTTCAGCGTTTCACCATAATTTTGATAACGTTTGTTTGTGCCTCCTGAAACCCAAGAAGGCGGCGACGGACATAACTATGCTGAGGAGTAGCTGACTTGGTGTTGCCTATTTTTGTTAGTGGAGACTGACAAGAAGCCATTCTTCTAAGTATCATCCCACCACCATTTTTCCATTGTTTTAAAATGCAGGGAAATTTTGCAAGTTAGCTTTATAATTAGTAGCTGGAGGGTACGGTTTTTTTTTGTGTGTGTGGTCGATGTGGATGGGGAGGGGTCAGGCCCTGTGTCAGTTCGCTGGTTAGTTTATGTTATCCCCAGAGAGGAGAAGTGGGCATGTGTTTGGCAGGTGAAAAGGGCGGATTCTGTTTCAGAGAATTAACGATGATCCCCATGGTCATCCCGTTCCTTTAATAATCCTTTACTTCATCAGCTGGAAATCCACCATGGTTCTCTATACTCCTCTTTGCGTGGGAACAGGTAAGTGGCTTGTTCCAAGAAGTATGCCGCAGAGATTTTCAATTAACCACTACGTTGAAAATTATTTGCAGGTGTTCAGCGTTTCACCATAATTGTGAGAACCTTTGTTTGTGCCTCCTGAAACCCAAGAAGGGTGCGACGGACATAACTATGCTGAGGAGTAGCTGACTTGGTGTTGCCTATTTTTGTTAGTGGGGACTGACAAGAAGCCATTCTTCTAAGTATCATCCCACCACCATTTTTCCATTGTTTTAAAAGGCAGGGAAATTTTGCAAGTTAGCATTATAATTAGTAGCTGGAGGGTACGGTTTTTTTTTTGTGTGTGGTCGATGTGGATGGGGGGGTAAGGCCCTCTGTCAGTTCGCTGGTTGGTTTTTATTATCCCCAGAGAGGAGAAGTGGGCATGTGTTTGGCAGGTGAAAAGGGCGGATTCTGTTTCAGAGAATTAACGATGATCCCCATGGTCATCCTGTTCCTTTAATAATCCTTTACTTCATCAGCTGGAAATCCACCATGGTTCTATATACTCCTCTTTGCATGGGAACAAGTAACTGGCTTGTTCCAAGAAGTATGCCGCAGAGCTTTTCCATTAACCAGTACGTTGAAAATTATTTGCAGGTGTTCAGCGTTTCACCATAATTGCGATAACGTTTGTTTATGCCTCGTGAAACCCAAGAAGGCTGCGACGGACATAACTATCCTGAGGTGTAGCTGACTTCGTTTTGCCTATTTTTGTTAGTGGAGACTGACAAGAATCCATTCTTCTAAGTATCATCTCACCATCATTTTTCCATTGTTTAAAAATCCAGGAAAGTTTTGCAAGTTAGCATTATAATTAGTAGCTGGAGGCTATGGTGTTTTTTTTTTTTTTTTTTCCTGTGGGGTCGGTGTGGATGTGTTGGTCAGGCCCTCTGTCAGTTCGCTGGTGTGTTTTTATTATCCTCAGAGAGGATAAGTGGGTATTAGTATGGCAGGTGAAAACTGCGGATCTGTTTCAGAGAATTAAACAGGATCCGCACGGTAATCCCGTTCCTTTAAGAATCCTTTGCTTCATGAGCTGGGAATCCACCATGGTTCTATATACTTGTCTATGCGTGGGCACAGGAAACTGGCTAGTTCCAAGAAGTATGCCTCAGAGCTTTTCAATTAACCAGTATGTTGAAAATCCTTTGCAGGTTTTCAGCGTTTCACCATAATTGTGATAACGTGTGTATGTGCCTACTGAAACCAAATATGGCTGCTACGGACATAACTATGCTGAGGCGTAGCTGACTTGGTGTTGCCTATTTTTGTCAGTGGAGACTGACAAGAAGCCATTCTTCTAAGTATCATCCCACCATCATTTCTCCATTGTTTAAAAATGCAGGGAAATTTTGCAAATTGGCATTATAATTAGTAGCTGGAGGGTACTTTTTTGTTTTGTGGGGTCGGTAAGGATGGGTGTTCAGGCCCTCTGTCAGATCGCTGGTTTGTTTTTATTATCCCCAGAGAAGAGTAGTGGGCATGAGTTTGGCAGGTGAAAAGTGCGGATTCTGTTTCAGAGAATTAAACAGGATCCCCATGGTCATCTCATTCCTTTAAGAATCCTTTGCTTCATCAGCTGGGATTCCACCATGTTTCTATATACTCCTCTATGCGTGGGCACAGGTACCTGGCTTGTTCCAAGAATTATGCTGGAGAGTTTTCAAATTAACCAGTACGTTGAAAATTATTTGCAGGTGTTCAGCGTTTCACCATAATTTTGATAACGTTTGTTTGTGCCTCCTGAAACCTAAGAAGGCTTCGACGGACATAACTATGCTGAGGAGTAGCTGACTTGGTGTTGCCTATTTTTGTTAGAGGAGACAGACAAGAAGCCACTCTTCTAAGTATGATCCCACCACCATTTTTCCATTGTTTTAAAATGCAGGGAAATTTTGCAAGTTAGCATTATAATTAGTAGCTGGAGGGTACGTTTTTTTTTGTGTGTGTGTGTGGTCGAGGTGGATGGGGGGGTCAGGCCCTCTGTCAGTTCGCTGGTTAGCTTTTATTATCCCCAGAGAGGAGAAGTGGGCATGTGTTTGGCAGGTGAAAAGGGCGGATTCAGTTTCAGAGAATTAACGATGATCCCCATGGTCATCCCGTTCCTTTTATAATCCTTTACTTCATCAGCTGGAAATCCGCCATGGTTCTATATACTCCTCTTTGCGTGGGTACAGGTAACTGCCTTGTTTCAAGAAGTATGCCGCAGAGCTTTTCAATTAACCACTACGTTGAAAATTATTTGCAGGTGTTCAGGGTTTCACCGTAATTGTGATAACGTTTGTTTGTGCCTTCTGAAACCCAAGATGGCTGCGATGGACATAGCTATGCTGAGGAGTAGCTGACTTGGTGTTGCCTATTTTTGTTAGTGGAGACTGACAAGAAGCCATTCTTCTAAGTATCATCCCACCACCATTTTTCCATTGTTTTAAAATGCAGGGAAATTTTGCAAGTTAGCATTATAATTAGTAGCTGGAGGGTACGGTTTTTTTTTTTGTGTGTGTGTGGTCGATGTGGATGGGGGGGTCATGCCCTCTGTCAGTTCACTGGTTAGTTTTTATTATCCTCAGAGAGGAGAAGTGGGCATGTGTTTGGCAGGTGAAAAGGGCGGATTCTGTTTCAGAGAATTAACGATGATCCCCATGGTCATCCCGTTCCTTTAATAATCCTTTACTTCATCAGCTGGAAATCCACCATGGTTCTCTATACTCCTCTTTGCGTGGGAACAGGTAACTGGCTTGTTCCAAGAAGTATGCCGCAGAGCTTTTCAATTAACCACTACATTGAAAATTATTTGCAGGTGTTCAGCGTTTCACCATAATTGTGAGAACCTTTGTTTGTGCCTCCTGAAACCCAAGAAGGGTGCGACGGACATAACTATGCTGAGGAGTAGCTGACTTGGTGTTGCCTATTTTTGTTCGTGGAGACTGACAAGAAGCCATTCTTCTAAGTATCATCCCACCACCATTTTTCCATTGTTTTAAAATGCAGGGAAATTTTGCAAGTTAGCATTATAATTAGTAGCTGGAGGCTACGGTGTTTTTTTTTTTTTTTTCCTGTGGGGTCGGTGTGGATGTGTTGCTCAGGCCCTCTGTCAGTTCCCCGGTTGGTTTTTATTATCCCCAGAGAGGAGAAGTGGGTATTAGTATGGCAGGTGAAAACTGCGGATCTGTTTCAGAGAATTAAACAGAATCCGCATGGTAATCGCGTTCCTTTAAGAATCCTTTGCTTCATGAGCTGGGAATCCACCATGGTTCTATATACTTGTCTATGCGTGGGCACAGGAAACTGGCTAGTTCCAAGAAGTATGCCTCAGAGCTTTTCAATTAACCAGTATGTTGACAATCCTTTGCAGGTTTTCAGCGTTTCACCATAATTGTGATAACGTGTGTATGTGCCTACTGAAACCAAATATGGCTGCTACGGACATAACTATGCTGAGGCGTAGCTGACTTTGTGTTGCCTATTTTTGTCAGTGGAGACTGACAAGAAGCCATTCTTCTAAGTATCATCCCACCATCATTTCTCCATTGTTTAAAAATGCAGGGAAATTTTGCAAATTCGCATTATAATTAGTAGCTGGAGGGTACTTTTTTGTTTTGTGGGGTCGGTCAGGATGGTGTTCAGGCCCTCTGTCAGATCGCTGGTTTGTTTTTATTATCCCCAGAGAAGAGTAGTGGGCATGTGTTTGGCAGGTGAAAAGTGCGGATTCTGTTTCAGAGAATTAAACAGGATCCCCATGGTCATCTCATTCCTTT
Organism: Eulemur rufifrons; assembly: GCF_041146395.1. Classification (NCBI taxonomy): domain Eukaryota; kingdom Metazoa; phylum Chordata; class Mammalia; order Primates; family Lemuridae; genus Eulemur; species Eulemur rufifrons. The sequence goes on along the minus strand of NW_027182828.1, from coordinate 358,811 downwards.
AAGAATCCTTTGCTTCATCAGCTGGGATTCCACCATGTTTCTATATATTCCTCTATGCGTGGGCACAGGTACCTGGCTTGTTCCAAGAATTATGCTGGAGAGTTTTCAAATTAACCAGTACGTTGAAAATTATTTGCAGGTTTTCAGCGTTTCACCATAATTTTGATAACGTTTGTTTGTGCCTCCTGAAACCCAAGAAGGCGGCGACGGACATAACTATGCTGAGGAGTAGCTGACTTGGTGTTGCCTATTTTTGTTAGTGGAGACTGACAAGAAGCCATTCTTCTAAGTATCATCCCACCACCATTTTTCCATTGTTTTAAAATGCAGGGAAATTTTGCAAGTTAGCTTTATAATTAGTAGCTGGAGGGTACGGTTTTTTTTTGTGTGTGTGGTCGATGTGGATGGGGAGGGGTCAGGCCCTGTGTCAGTTCGCTGGTTAGTTTATGTTATCCCCAGAGAGGAGAAGTGGGCATGTGTTTGGCAGGTGAAAAGGGCGGATTCTGTTTCAGAGAATTAACGATGATCCCCATGGTCATCCCGTTCCTTTAATAATCCTTTACTTCATCAGCTGGAAATCCACCATGGTTCTCTATACTCCTCTTTGCGTGGGAACAGGTAAGTGGCTTGTTCCAAGAAGTATGCCGCAGAGATTTTCAATTAACCACTACGTTGAAAATTATTTGCAGGTGTTCAGCGTTTCACCATAATTGTGAGAACCTTTGTTTGTGCCTCCTGAAACCCAAGAAGGCTGCGACGGACATAACTATGCTGAGGAGTAGCTGACTTGGTGTTGCCTATTTTTGTTAGTGGAGACTGACAAGAAGCCATTCTTCTAAGTATCATCCCACCACCATTTTTCCATTGTTTTAAAAGGCAGGGAAATTTTGCAAGTTAGCATTATAATTAGTAGCTGGAGGGTACGGTTTTTTTTTTGTGTGTGGTCGATGTGGATGGGGGGGTAAGGCCCTCTGTCAGTTCGCTGGTTGGTTTTTATTATCCCCAGAGAGGAGAAGTGGGCATGTGTTTGGCAGGTGAAAAGGGCGGATTCTGTTTCAGAGAATTAACGATGATCCCCATGGTCATCCTGTTCCTTTAATAATCCTTTACTTCATCAGCTGGAAATCCACCATGGTTCTATATACTCCTCTTTGCATGGGAACAAGTAACTGGCTTGTTCCAAGAAGTATGCCGCAGAGCTTTTCCATTAACCAGTACGTTGAAAATTATTTGCAGGTGTTCAGCGTTTCACCATAATTGCGATAACGTTTGTTTATGCCTCGTGAAACCCAAGAAGGCTGCGACGGACATAACTATCCTGAGGTGTAGCTGACTTCGTTTTGCCTATTTTTGTTAGTGGAGACTGACAAGAATCCATTCTTCTAAGTATCATCTCACCATCATTTTTCCATTGTTTAAAAATCCAGGAAAGTTTTGCAAGTTAGCATTATAATTAGTAGCTGGAGGCTATGGTGTTTTTTTTTTTTTTTTTCCTGTGGGGTCGGTGTGGATGTGTTGGTCAGGCCCTCTGTCAGTTCGCTGGTGTGTTTTTATTATCCCCAGAGAGGATAAGTGGGTATTAGTATGGCAGGTGAAAACTGCGGATCTGTTTCAGAGAATTAAACAGGATCCGCACGGTAACCCCGTTCCTTTAAAATTCCTTTGCTTCATGAGCTGGGAATCCACCATGGTTCTATATACTTCTCTATGCGTGGGCACAGGAAACTGGCTAGTTCCAAGAAGTATGCCTCAGAGCTTTTCAATTAACCAGTATGTTGAAAATCCTTTGCAGGTTTTCAGCGTTTCACCATAATTGTGATAACGTGTGTATGTGCCTACTGAAACCAAATATGGCTGCTACGGACATAACTATGCTGAGGCGTAGCTGACTTGGTGTTGCCTATTTTTGTCAGCGGAGACTGACAAGAAGCCATTCTTCTAAGTATCATCCCACCATCATTTCTCCATTGCTTAAAAATGCAGGGAAAGTTTGCAAATTGGCATTATAATTAGTAGCTGGAGGGTACTTTTTTGTTTTGTGGGGTCGGTCAGGATGGGTGTTCAGGCCCTCTGTCAGATCGCTGGTTTGTTTTTATTATCCCCAGAGAAGAGTAGTGGGCATGTGTTTGGCAGGTGAAAAGTGCGGATTCTGTTTCAGAGAATTAAACAGGATCCCCATGGTCATCTCATTCCTTTAAGAATCATTTGCTTCATCAGCTGGGATTCCACCATGGTTCTATATACACCTCTTTGCGTGGGAACAGGTAACTGGCTTGTTCCAAGAAGTATGCCGCAGAGCTTTTCAATTAACCAGTACGTTCAAAATTATTTGCAGGTGTTCAGCGTTTCACCATAATTGAGATAACGTGTGTTTGTGCCTCCTGAAACCCAAGAAGGCTGCGACGGACATAACTATGCTGAGGAGTAGCTGACTTGGTGCTGCCTATTTTTGTTAGTGGAGACTGACAAGAAGCCATTCTTCTAAGTATCATCCCACCACCATTTTTCCATTGTTTTAAAATGCAGGGATATTTTGCAAGTTAGCATTATAATTAGTACCTGGAGGGTATGGTTTTTTTTTTTCGTGTGGTTGATGTGGATGGTGGGGGTCAGGCCCTCTGTCAGTTCGCTGGTTAGTTTTTATTATCCCCAGAGAGGAGAAGTGGGCATGTGTTTGGAAGGTGAAAAGGGCGGATTCTGTTTCAGAGAATTAACGATGATCCCCATGGTCATCCCGTTCCTTTAATAATCCTTTACTTCATCAGCTGGAAATCCACCATGGTTCTCTATACTCCTGTTTGCGTGGGAACAGGTAACTGGCTTGTTCCAAGAAGTATGCCGCAGAGCTTTTCAATTAACCAGTACGTTGAAAATTATTTGCAGGTGTTCAGCGTTTCACCATAATTGTGATAACGTTTGTTTGTGCCTCCTGAAACCCAAGAAGCCTGCGTCGGACATAACTATGCTGAGTCGTAGCTGACTTGGTTTTGCCTATTTTTGTTAGTGGAGACTGACAAGAATCCATTCTTCTAAGTATCATCTCACCATCATTTTTCCATTGTTTAAAAATGCAGGGAAATTTTGCAAGTTAGCATTATAATCAGTAGCTGCAGGCTACGGTGTTTTTTTTTTTTTTTCCTGTGGGGTCGGTGTGGATGTGTTGGTCAGTCCCTCTGTCAGTTCGCTGGTTTGTTTTTATTATCCCCAGAGAGGAGAAGTGGGCATGTCTTTGGCAGGTGAAAAGGGCGGATTCTGTTTCAGAGAATTAACGATGATCCCCATGGTCATCCCGTTCCTTTAATAATCCTTTACTTCATCAGCTGGAAATCCACCATGGTTCTATATACTCCTCTTTGCGTGGGAACAGGGAACTGGCTTGTTCCAAGAAGTATGCCGCAGAGCTTTTCAATTAACCAGTACATTGAAAATTATTTGCAGGTGTTCAGCGTTTCACCATAATTGTGATAACGTGTGTTTGTGTCTCCTGAAACCCAAGAAGGCTGCGACGGACATAACTATGCTGAGGAGTAGCTGACTTATTTTTGCCTATTTTTGTTAGTGGAGACGGACAAGAAGCCATTCTTCTAAGTATCATCCCACCACCATTTTTCCATTGTTTTAAAATGCAGGGAAATTTTGCAAGTTAGCATTATAATTAGTAGCTGGAGGGTACGGTTTTTTTTTTTTTTCTGTGTGGTCGATGTGGATGGGGGGGTCAGGCCCTCTGTCAGTTCGCAGGTTAGTTTTTATTATCCCCAGAGAGGAGAAGTGGGCATGTGTTTGGCAGGTGAAAAGGGCGGATTCTGTTTCAGAGAATTAACGATGATCCCCATGGTCATCCCGTTCCTTTAATAATCCTTTACTTCATCAGCTGGAAATCCACCATGGTTCTATATACTCCTCTTTTCGTGGGAACAGGTAACTGGCTTGTTCCAAGAAGTATGCCTCAGAGCTTTTCAATTAACCAGTATGTTGAAAATCCTTTGCAGTTTTTCAGCGTTTCACCATAATTGTGATAACGTGTGTATGTGCCTACTGAAACCAAATATGGCTGCTACGGACATAACTATGCTGAGGCGTAGCTGACTTGGTGTTGCCTATTTTTGTCAGTGGAGACTGACAAGAAGCCATTCTTCTAAGTATCATCCCACCATCATTTCTCCATTGTTTCAAAATGCAGGGAAATTTTGTAAATTGGCATTATAATTAGTAGCTGGAGGGTACTTTTTTGTTTTGTGGGGTCAGTCAGGATGGGTGTTCAGGCCCTCTGTCAGATCGCTGGTTTATTTTTATTATCCCCAGAGAAGAGTAGTGGGCATGTGTTTGGCAGGTGAAAAGTGCAGATTCTCTTTCATAGAATTAAACAGGATCTGTATGGTCATCTCATTCCTTTAAGAATCTTTGCTTCATCAGCTGGGATTCCACCATGTTTCTATATACTCCTCTATGCGTGGGCACAGGTACCTGGCTTCTTCCAAGAAGTATGCTGGAGAATTTTCAAATTAACCAGTACGTTCAAAATTATTTGCAGGTGTTCAGCGTTTCACCATAATTTTGATAACGTTTGTATGTCCCTCCTGAAACCCAAGAAGGCTGCGACGGACATAGCTATGCTGAGGAGTAGCTGACTTGGTGTTGCCTATTTTTGTTAGTGGAGACAGACAAGAAGCCATTCTTCTAAGTATGATCCCACCACCATTTTTCCATTGTTTTAAAATGCAGGGAAATTTTGCAAGTTAGCATTATAATTAGTAGCTGGAGGGTACGGTTTTTTTTTTTGTGTGTAGTCGATGTGGATGGGGGGGGTTCAGGCCCTCTGTCAGTTCGCTGGTTAGTTTTCATTATCCCCAGAGAGGGGAAGTGGGCATGTGTTTGGCAGGTGAAAAGGGCGGATTCTGTTTCAGAGAATTAACGATGATCCCCATGGTCATCCCGTTCCTTTAATAATCCTTTACTTCATCAGCTGGAAATCCACCATGGTTCTATATACTCCTCTTTGCGTGGGAACAGGTAACTGGCTTGTTCCAAGAAGTATGCCGCAGAGCTTTTCAATTAACCACTACGTTCAAAATTATTTGCAGGTGTTCAGCGTTTCACCATAATTGTGATAACCTTTGTTTGTGCCTCCTGAAACCCAAGAAGGCTGCGACGGACATAAGTATGCTGAGGAGTAGCTGACTTGGTGTTGCCTATTTTTGTTAGTGGAGACAGACAAGAAGCCATTCTTCTAAGTATCATCACACCACCATTTTTCCATTGTTTTAAAATGCAGGGAAATTTTGCAAGTTAGCATTATAATTAGTAGCTGGAGGGTACGGTTTTTTTTTTTTTGTGTAGTCGATGTGGATGAGGGGTGTTCAGGCCCTCTGTCAGTTCTCTGGTTAGTTTTTATTATCCCCCGAGAGGGGGAGTGGGCATGTGTTTGGCAGGTGAAAAGGGGGGATTCTGTTTCAGAGAATTAAGGATGATCCCCATGGTCATCCCGTTCCTTTAATAATCCTTTACTTCATCAGCTGGAAATCCACCATGGTTCTCTATACTCCTCTTTGCGTGGGAACAGGTAACTGGCTTGTTCCAAGAAGTATGCCTCAGAGCTTTTCAATTAACCAGTATGTTGAAAATCCTTTGCAGGTTTTCAGCGTTTCACCATAATTGTGATAACGTGTGTATGTGCCTACTGAAACCAAATATGGCTGCTACGGACATAACTATGCTGAGGCGTAGCTGACTTGGTGTTGCCTATTTTTGTCAGTGGAGACTGACAAGAAGCCATTCTTCTAAGTATCATCCCACCATCATTTCTCCATTGTTTAAAAATGCAGGGAAATTTTGCAAATTGGCATTATAATTAGTAGCTGGAGGGTACTTTTTTGTTTTGTGGGGTCAGTCAGGATGGGTGTTCAGGACCTCTGTCAGATCGCTGGTTTGTTTTTATTATCCCCAGAGAAGAGTAGTGGGCATGTGTTTGGCAGGTGTAAAGTGCGGATTCTGTTTCAGAGAATTAAACAGGATTTGTATGGTCATCTCATTCCTTTAAGAATCTTTGCTTCATCAGCTGGGATTCCACCATGTTTCTATATACTCCTCTATGCGTGGGCACAGGTACCTGGCTTCTTCCAAGAAGTATGCTGGAGAGTTTTCAAATTAACCAGTACGTTCAAAATTATTTGCAGGTTTTCAGCGTTTCACCATAATTTTGATAACGTTTTTATGTCCCTCCTGAAACCCAAGAAGGCTGCGACGGACATAGCTATGCTGAGGAGTAGCTGACTTGGTGTTGCCTATTTTTGTTAGTGGAGACAGACAAGAAGCCATTCTTCTAAGTATCATCCCACCACCATTTTTCCATTGTTTTAAAATGCAGGGAAATTTTGCAAGTTAGCATTATAATTAGTAGCTGGAGGGTACGGTTTTTTTTTTTTTGTGTAGTCGATGTGGATGGGGGGGGTTCAGGCCCTCTGTCAGTTCCCTGGTTAGTTTTTATTATCCCCAGAGAGGAGAAGTGGGCATGTGTTTGGCAGGTGAAAAGGGCGGATCCTGTTTCAGAGAATTAACGATGATCCCCATGGTCATCCCGTTCCTTTAATAATCCTTTACTTCATCAGCTGGAAATCCACCATGGTTCTATATACTCCTCTTGGCGTGGGAACAGGTAACTGGCTTGTTCCAAGAAGTATGCCGCAGAGCTTTTCAATTAACCAGTACATTGAAAATTATTTGCAGGTGTTCAGCGTTTCACCATAATTGTGATAACGTGTGTTTGTGTCTCCTGAAACCCAAGAAGGCTGCGACGGACATAACTATGCTGAGGAGTAGCTGACTTATTGTTGCCTATTTTTGTTAGTGGAGACTGACAAGAAGCCATTCTTCTAAGTATCATCCCACCACCATTTTTCCATTGTTTTAAAATGCAGGGAAATTTTGCAAGTTAGCATTATAATTAGTAGCTGGAGGGTACGGTTTTTTTTTTTTGTGTGTGGTCGATGTGGATGGGGGCGTCAGGCCCTCTGTCAGTTCGCTGGTTAGTTTTTATTATCCCCAGAGAGGAGAAGTGGGCATGTGTTTGGCAGGTGAAAAGGGCGGATTCTGTTTCAGAGAATTAACGATGATCCCCATGTACATCCCGTTCCTTTAATAATCCTTTACTTCATCAGCTGGAAATCCACCATGGTTCTATATACTCCTCTTTGCGTGGGAACAGGTAACTGGCTTGTTCCAAGAAGTATGCCTCAGAGCTTTTCAATTAACCAGTATGTTGAAAATCCTTTGCAGGTTTTCAGCGTTTCACCATAATTGTGATAACGTGTGTATGTGCCTACTGAAACCAAATATGACTGCTACGGACATAATTATGCTGAGGCGTAGCTGACTTGGTGTTGCCTATTTTTGTCAGTGGAGACTGAGAAGAAGCCATTCTTCTAAGTATCATCCCACCATCATTTCTCCATTGTTTCAAAATGCAAGTAAATTTTGCAAATTGGCATTATAATTAGTAGCTGGAGGGTACTTTTTTGTTTTGTGGGGTCGGTCAGGATGGGTGTTCAGGCCCTCTGTCAGATCGCTGGTTTGTTTTTATTATCCCCAGAGAAGAGTAGTGGGCATGTGTTTGGCAGGTGAAAAGTGCGGATTCTGTTTCAGAGAATTAAACAGGATCTGTATGGTCATCTCATTCCTTTAAGAATCTTTGCTTCATCAGCTGGGATTCCACCATTTTTCTATATACTCCTCTATGCGTGGGCACAGGTACCTGGCTTCTTCCAAGAAGTATGCTGGAGAGTTTTCAAATTAACCAGTACGTTCAAAATTATTTGCGGGTGTTCAGCGTTTCACCATAATTTTGATAACGTTTTTATGTCCCTCCTGAAACCCAAGAAGGCTGCGACGGACATAGCTATGCTGAGGAGTAGCTGACTTGGTGTTGCCTATTTTTGTTAGTGGAGACAGACAAGAGGCCATTCTTCTAAGTATCATCCCACCACCATTTTTCCATTGTTTTAAAATGCAGGGAAATTTTGCAAGTTAGCATTATAATTAGTACCTGGAGGGTACGGTTTTTTTTTTTTGTGTAGTCGATGTGGATGGGGGGGGTTCAGGCCGTCTGTCAGTTCGCTGGTTAGTTTTTATTATCCCCAGAGAGGGGAAGTGGGCATATGTTTGGCAGGTTAAAAGGGCGGATTCTGTGTCAGAGAATTAAGGATGATCCCCATGGTCATCCCGTTCCTTTAATAATCCTTTACTTCATCAGCTGGAAATCCACCATGGTTCTATATACTCCTCTTTGCGTGGGAACAGGTAACTGGCTTGTTCCAAGAAGTATGCCGCAGAGCTTTTCAATTAACCACTACGTTGAAAATTATTTGCAGGTGTTCAGCGTTTCACCATAATTGTGATAACCTTTGTTTGTGCCTCCTGAAACCCAAGAAGGCTGCGAAGGACATAAGTATGCTGAGGAGTAGCTGACTTGGTGTTGCCAATTTTTGTTAGTGGAGACAGACAAGAAGCCATTCTTCTAAGTATCATCCCACCACCATTTTTCCATTGTTTTAAAATGCAGGGAAATTTTGCAAGTTAGCATTATAATTAGTAGCTGGAGGGTACGGTTTTTTTTTTTTTGTGTAGTCGATGTGGATGGGGGGTGTTCAGGCCCTCTGTCAGTTCGCTGGTTAGTTTTTATTATCCCCAGAGAGGGGAAGTGGGCATGTGTTTGGCAGGTGAGAAGGGGGGATTCTGTTTCAGAGAATTAAGGATGATCCCCATGGTCATCCCGTTCCTTTAATAATCCTTTACTTCATCAGCTGGAAATCCACCATGGTTCTATATACTCCTCTTTGCGTGGGAACAGGTAACTGGCTTGTTCCAAGAAGTATGCCTCAGAGCTTTTCAATTAACCAGTATGTTGAAAATCCTTTGCAGGTTTTCAGCGTTTCACCATAATTGTGATAACGTGTGTATGTGCCTACTGAAACCAAATATGGCTGCTACGGACATAACTATGCTGAGGCGTAGCTGACTTGGTGTTGCCTATTTTTGTCAGTGGAGACTGACAAGAAGCCATTCTTCTAAGTATCATCCCACCATCATTTCTCCATTGTTTCAAAATGCAGGGAAATTTTGCAAATTGGCATTATAATTAGTAGCTGGAGAGTACTTTTTTGTTTTGTGGGGTCAGTCAGGATGGGTGTTCAGGCCCTCTGTCAGATCGCTGGTTTGTTTTTATTATCCCCAGAGAAGAGTAGTGGGCATGTGTTTGGCAGGTGAAAAGTGCGGATTCTGTTTCAGAGAATTAAACAGGATCTGTATGGTCATCTCATTCCTTTAAGAATCTTTACTTCATCAGCTGGGATTCCACCATGTTTCTATATACTCCTCTATGCGTGGGCACAGGTACCTGGCTTCTTCCAAGAAGTATGCTGGAGAGTTTTCAAATTAACCAGTACGTTCAAAATTATTTGCAGGTGTTCAGCGTTTCACCATAATTTTGATAACGTTTGTATGTCCCTCCTGAAACCCAAGAAGGCTGCGACGGACATAGCTATGCTGAGGAGTAGCTGACTTGGTGTTGCCTATTTTTGTTAGTGGAGACAGACAAGAAGCCATTCCTCTAAGTATGATCCCACCACCATTTTTCCATTGTTTTAAAATGCAGGGAAATTATGCAAGTTAGCATTATAATTAGTAGCTGGATGGTACGGTTTTTTTTTTTTGTGTAGTCGATGTGGATGGGCGGGGGTCAGGCCCTCTGTCAGTTCGCTGGTTAGTTTTTATTATCCCCAGAGAGGAGAAGTGGGCATGTGTTTGGCAGGTGAAAAGGGCGGATTCTGTTTCAGAGAATTAACGATGATCCCCATGGTCATCCCGTTCCTTTAATAATCGTTTACTTCATCAGCTGGAAATCCACCATGGTTATATGTACTCCTCTTTGCGTGGGAACAGGTAACTGGCTTGTTCCAAGAAGTATGCCGCAGAGCTTTTCAATTAACCAGTACGTTGAAAATTATTTGCAGGTGTTCAGCGTTTCACCATAATTGTGATAACCTTTGTTTGTGCCTCCTGAAACCCAAGAAGGCTGCGATGGACATAAGTATGCTGAGGAGTAGCTGACTTGGTGTTGCCTATTTTTGTTAGTGGAGACAGACAAGAAGCCATTCTTCTAAGTATCATCCCACCACCATTTTTCCATTGTTTTAAAATGCAGGGAAATTTTGCAAGTTAGCATTATAATTAGTAGCTGGAGGGTACGGTTTTTTTTTGTGTGTGTGGTCGATGTAGATTGGGGGGTCAGGCCCTCTGTCAGTTCGCTGTTTAGTTTTTATTATCCCCAGAGAGGAGAAGTGGGCATGTGTTTGGCAGGTGAAAAGGGCGGATTCTGTTTCAGAGAATTAACGATGATCCCTATGGTCATCCCGTTCCTTTAAGAATCCTTTACTTCATCAGCTGGAAATCCACCATGGTTCTATATACTCCTCTTTGCGTGGGAACAGGTAACTGGCTTGTTCCAAGAAGTATGCCGCAGAGCTTTTCAATTAACCAGTATGTTGAAAATTATTTGCAGGTGTTCAGCGTTTCACCATAATTGTGATAACGTTTGTTTGTGCCTCCTGAAACCCAAGAATGCTGCGACGGACATAACTATGCTGAGGCGTAGCTGACTTGGTTTTGCCTATTTTTGTTAGTGGAGACTGACAAGAATCCATTCTTCTAAGTATCATCTCACCATCATTTTTCCATTGTTTAAAAATGCAGGAAAGTTTTGCAAGTTAGCATTATAATTAGTAGCTGGAGGCTACGGTGTTTTTTTTTTTTTTTTTTTTTTTTTCCTGTGGGGTCGGTGTGGATGTGTTGGTCAGGCCCTCTGTCAGTTCCCCGGTTGGTTTTTATTATCCCCAGAGAGGAGAAGTCGGTATTAGTATGGCAGGTGAAAACTGCGGATCTGTTTCAGAGAATTAAACAGGATCCGCATGGTAATCCCGTTCCTTTAAGAATCCTTTGCTTCATGACCTGGGAATCCACCATGGTTCTATATACTTCTCTATGCGTGGGTACAGGAAACTGGCTAGTTCCAAGAAGTATGCCTCAGAGCTTTTCAATTAACCAGTATGTTGAAAATCCTTTGCAGGTTTTCAGCGTTTCAGAATAATTGTGATAATGTGTGTATGTGCCTACTGAAACCAAATATGGCTGCTACGGACATAACTATGCTGAGGCGTAGCTGACTTGGTGTTGCCTATTTTTGTCAGTGGAGACTGACAAGAAGCCATTCTTTTAAGTATCATCCCACCATCATTTCTCCATTGTTTAAAAATGCAGGGAAATTTTGCAAATTGGCATTATAATTAGTACCTGGAGGGTACATTTTTGTTTTGTGGGGTCGGTCAGGATGGGTGTTCAGGCCCTCTGTCAGATCGCTGGTTTGTTTTTATTATCCCCAGAGAAGAGTAATGGGCATGTGTTTGGCAGGTGAAAAGTGCGGATTCTGTTTCAGAGAATTAAACAGGATCCGCATGGTCATCTCATTCCTTTAAGAATCCTTTGCTTCATCAGCTGGGATTCCACCATGATTCTATATACTCCTCTATGCGTGGGCACAGGTACCTGGCTTGTTCCAAGAAGTATGCTGGAGAGTTTTCAAATTAACCAGTACGTTGAAAATTATTTGCAGGTGTTCAGCGTTTCACCATAATTTTGCTAACGTTTGTATGTGCCTGCTGAAACCCAAGAAGGCTGCGACGGACATAAGTATGCTGAGGAGTAGTTGACTTGGTGTTGCCTATTTTTGTTAGTGGAGACAGACAAGAAGCCATTCCTCTAAGTATGATCCCACCACCATTTTTCCATTGTTTTAAAATGCAGGGAAATTATGCAAGTTAGCATTATAATTAGTAGCTGGATGGTACGGTTTTTTTTTTTTGTGTAGTCGATGTGGATGGGCGGGGGTCAGGCCCTCTGTCAGTTCGCTGGTTAGTTTTTATTATCCCCAGAGAGGAGAAGTGGGCATGTGTTTGGCAGGTGAAAAGGGCGGATTCTGTTTCAGAGAATTAACGATGATCCCCATGGTCATCCCGTTCCTTTAATAATCGTTTACTTCATCAGCTGGAAATCCACCATGGTTCTATGTACTCCTCTTTGCGTGGGAACAGGTAACTGGCTTGTTCCAAGAAGTATGCCGCAGAGCTTTTCAATTAACCAGTACGTTGAAAATTATTTGCAGGTGTTCAGCGTTTCACCATAATTGTGATAACCTTTGTTTGTGCCTCCTGAAACCCAAGAAGGCTGCGATGGACATAAGTATGCTGAGGAGTAGCTGACTTGGTGTTGCCTATTTTTGTTAGTGGAGACAGACAAGAAGCCATTCTTCTAAGTATCATCCCACCACCATTTTTCCATTGTTTTAAAATGCAGGGAAATTTTGCAAGTTAGAATTATAATTAGTAGCTGGAGGGTACGGTTTTTTTTTGTGTGTGTGGTCGATGTAGATTGGGGGGTCAGGCCCTCTGTCAGTTCGCTGTTTAGTTTTTATTATCCCCAGAGAGGAGAAGTGGGCATGTGTTTGGCAGGTGAAAAGGGCGGATTCTGTTTCAGAGAATTAACGATGATCCCTATGGTCATCCCGTTCCTTTAAGAATCCTTTACTTCATCAGCTGGAAATCCACCATGGTTCTATATACTCCTCTTTGCGTGGGAACAGGTAACTGGCTTGTTCCAAGAAGTATGCCGCAGAGCTTTTCAATTAACCAGTATGTTGAAAATTATTTGCAGGTGTTCAGCGTTTCACCATAATTGTGATAACGTTTGTTTGTGCCTCCTGAAACCCAAGAAGGCTGCGACGGACATAACTATGCTGAGGCGTAGCTGACTTGGTTTTGCCTATTTTTGTTAGTGGAGACTGACAAGAATCCATTCTTCTAAGTATCATCTCACCATCATTTTTCCATTGTTTAAAAATGCAGGAAAGTTTTGCAAGTTAGCATTATAATTAGTAGCTGGAGGCTACGGTGTTTTTTTTTTTTTTTTTTTTTTTTTCCTGTGGGGTCGGTGTGGATGTGTTGGTCAGGCCCTCTGTCAGTTCCCCGGTTGGTTTTTATTATCCCCAGAGAGGAGAAGTCGGTATTAGTATGGCAGGTGAAAACTGCGGATCTGTTTCAGAGAATTAAACAGGATCCGCATGGTAATCCCGTTCCTTTAAGTATCCTTTGCTTCATGACCTGGGAATCCACCATGGTTCTATATACTTCTCTATGCGTGGGTACAGGAAACTGGCTAGTTCCAAGAAGTATGCCTCAGAGCTTTTCAATTAACCAGTATGTTGAAAATCCTTTGCAGGTTTTCAGCGTTTCAGAATAATTGTGATAATGTGTGTATGTGCCTACTGAAACCAAATATGGCTGCTACGGACATAACTATGCTGAGGCGTAGCTGACTTGGTGTTGCCTATTTTTGTCAGTGGAGACTGACAAGAAGCCATTCTTTTAAGTATCATCCCACCATCATTTCTCCATTGTTTAAAAATGCAGGGAAATTTTGCAAATTGGCATTATAATTAGTACCTGGAGGGTACATTTTTGTTTTGTGGGGTCGGTCAGGATGGGTGTTCAGGCCCTCTGTCAGATCGCTGGTTTGTTTTTATTATCCCCATAGAAGAGTAGTGGGCATGTGTTTGGCAGGTGAAAAGTGCGGATTCTGTTTCAGAGAATTAAATAGGATCCGCATGGTCATCTCATTCCTTTAAGAATCCTTTGCTTCATCAGCTGGGATTCCACCATGATTCTATATACTCCTCTATGCGTGGGCACAGGTACCTGGCTTGTTCCAAGAAGTATGCTGGAGAGTTTTCAAATTAACCAGTACTTTGAAAATTATTTGCAGGTGTTCAGCGTTTCACCATAATTTTGATAACGTTTGTATGTCCCTCCTGAAACCCAAGAAGGCTGTGACGGACATAACTATGCTGAGGAGTAGCTGACTTGGTGTTGCCTATTTTAGTTAGTGGAGACAGACAAGAAGCCATTCTTCTAAGTATGATCCCACCACCATTTTTCCATTGTTTTAAAATGCAGGGAAATTTTGCAAGTTAGCATTATAATTAGTAGCTGGAGGGTACTGTTTTTTTTTTTTGTGTGTGTGGTCGATGTGGATGGGGGGGGGTCAGGCCCTCTGTCAGTTCGCTGGTTAGTTTTTATTATCCCCAGAGAGGAGAAGTGGGCATGTGTTTGGCAGGTGAATAGGGCGGATTCTGTTTCAGAGAATTAACGATGATCCCTATGGTCATCCCGTTCCTTTAATAATCCTTTACTTCATCAGCTGGAAATCCACCATGGTTCTATATACTCCTCTTTGCGTGAGAACAGGTAACTGGCCTGTTCCAAGAAGTATGCCGCAGAGCTTTTCAATTAACCACTACGTTGAAAATTATTTGCAGGTGTTCAGCGTTTCACCATAATTGTGATAACGTTTGTTTGTGCCTCCTGAAACCCAAGAAGGCTGGAACGGACATAACTATGCTTAGGCGTAGCTGACTTGGTTTTGCCTATTTTTGTTAGTGGAGACTGACAAGAATCCATTCTTCTAAGTATTATCTCACCATCATTTTTCCATTGTTTAAAAATGCAGGAAAGTTTTGCAAGTTAGCATTCTAATTAGTAGCTGGAGGCTACGGTGTTTTTTTTTTTTTTTTTTTTTTTCCTGTGGGGTTGGTGTGGATGTGTTGGTCAGGCCCTCTGTCAGTTCCCCGGTTGGTTTTTATTATCCCCAGAGAGGAGAAGTCGGTATTAGTATGGCAGGTGAAAACTGCGGATCTGTTTCAGAGAATTAAACAGGATCCGCATGGTAATCCCGTTCCATTAAGAATCCTTTGCTTCATGAGCTGGGAATCCACCATGGTTCTATATACTTCTCTATGCGTGGGCACAGGAAACTGGCTAGTTCCAAGAAGTATGCCTCAGAGCTTTTCAATTAACCAGTATGTTGAAAATCCTTTGCAGGTTTTCAGCGTTTCAGAATAATTGTGATAATGTGTGTATGTGCCTACTGAAACCAAATATGGCTGCTACGGACATAACTATGCTGAGGCGTAGCTGACTTGGTGTTGCCTATTTTTGTCAGTGGAGACTGACAAGAAGCCATTCTTCTAAGTATCATCCCACCATCATTTCTCCATTGTTTAAAAATGCAGGGAAATTTTGCAAATTGGCATTATAATTAGTACCTGGAGGGTACTTTTTTCTTTTGTGGGGTCGGTCAGGATGGGTGTTCAGGCCCTCTGTCAGATCGCTGGTTTGTTTTTCTTATCCCCATAGAAGAGTAGTGGCCATGTGTTTGGCAGGTGAAAAGTGCGGATTCTGTTTCAGAGAATTGAATAGGATCCGCATGGTCATCTCATTCCTTTAAGAATCCTTTGCTTCATCAGCTGGGATTCCACCATGATTCTATATACTCCTCTATGCGTGGGCACAGGTACCTGGCTTGTTCCAAGAAGTATGCTGGAGAGTTTTCAAATTAACCAGTACGTTGAAAATTATTTGCAGGTGTTCAGCGTTTCACCATAATTTTGATAACGTTTGTATGTCCCTCCTGAAACCCAAGAAGGCTGTGACGGACATAACTATGCTGAGGAGTAGCTGACTTGGTGTTGCCTATTTTAGTTAGTGGAGACAGACAAGAAGCCATTCTTCTAAGTATGATCCCACCACCATTTTTCCATTGTTTTAAAATGCAGGGAAATTTTGCAAGTTAGCATTATAATTAGTAGCTGGAGGGTACTGTTTTTTTTTTTGTGTGTGTGGTCGATGTGGATGGGGGGGGTCAGGCCCTCTGTCAGTTCGCTGGTTAGTTTTTATTATCCCCAGAGAGGAGAAGTGGGCATGTGTTTGGCAGGTGAATAGGGCGGATTCTGTTTCATAGAATTAACGATGATCCCCATGGTCATCCCGTTCCTTTAATAATCCTTTACTTCATCAGCTGGAAATCCACCATGGTTCTATATACTCCTCTTTGCGTGGGAACAGGTAACTGGCTTGTTCCAAGAAGTATGCCGCAGAGCTTTTCAATTAACCAGTACGTTGAAAATTATTTGCAGGTGTTCAGCGTTTCACCATAATTGTGATAATGTGTGTTTGTGCCTCCTGAAACCCAAGAAGGCTGCGACGGACATAACTATGCTGAGGAGTAGCTGACTTGGTGTTGCCTATTTTTGTTAGTGGAGACTGACAAGAAGCCATTCTGCTAAGTATTATCCCACCACCATTTTTCCATTGTTTTAAAATGCAGGGAAATTTTGCAAGTTAGCATTATAATTAGTAGCCGGACGTACGTTTTTTTTTTTTGTGTGTGTGTGGTCGACGAGGATGGGGGGGTCAGGCCCTCTGTCAGTTCGCTGGTTAGTTTTTATTATCCCCAGAGACAAGTGGGCATGTGTTTGGCAGGTGAAAAGGGCGGATTCTGTTTCAGAGAATTAACGATGATCCCCATGGTCATCCCGTTCCTTTAATAATCCTTTACTTCATCAGCTGGAAATCCACCATGGTTCTATATACTCCTCTTTGCGTGGGAACAGGTAACTGGCTTGTTCCAAGAAGTATGCCGCAGAGCTTTTCAATTAACCAGTACGTTGAAAATTATTTGCAGGTGTTGAGCGTTTCACCATAATGGTGATAACGTCTGTTTGTGCCTCCTGAAACCCAAGAAAGCTGCGACGGACATAACTATGCTGAGGAGTAGCTGACTTGGTGTTGCCTATTTTTGTTAGTGGAGACTGACAAGAAGCCATTCTTCTAAGTATGATCCCACCACCATTTTTCCATTGTTTTAAAATGCAGGGAAATTTTGCAAGTTAGCATTATAATTAGTATCTGGAGGGTACGGTTTTTTTTTTTGTGTGGTCGATGTGGATGGTGGGCGTCAGGCCCTCTGTCAGTTCGCTGGTTAGTTTTTATTATCCCCAGAGAGGAGAAGTGGGCATGTGTTTGGCAGGTGAAAAAGGCGAATTCTGTTTCAGAGAATTAACGATGATCCGTATGGTCATCCCGTTCCTTTAATAATCCTTTACTTCATCAGCTGGAAATCCACCATCGTTCTATATACTCCTCTTTGCGTGGGAACAGGTAACTGGCTTGTTCCAACAAGTATGCCGCAGAGCTTTTCAATTAACCATTACGTTGAAAATTATTTGCAGGTGTTCAGTGTTTCACCATAATTGTGATAACGTTTGTTTGTGCCTCCTGAAACCCAAGAAGGCTGCGACGGACATAACTATGCTGAGGCGTAGCTGACTTGGTTTTGCCTATTTTTGTTAGTGGAGACTGACAAGAATCCATTCTTCTAAGTATCTTCTCACCATCATTTTTCCATTGTTTAAAAATGCAGGAAAGATTTGCAAATTAGCATTATAATTAGTAGCTGGAGGCTACGGTGTTTTTTTTTTTTTTTTCCTGTGGGGTCGGTGTGGATGTGTTGGTCAGGCCCTCTGTCAGTTCGCTGGTTTGTTTTTACTATCCCCAGAGAGGAGAAGTGGGTATTAGTATGGCAGGTGAAAACTGCGGATCTGTTTCAGAGAATTAAACAGGATCCGCATGGTAATCCCATTCCTTTAAGTATCCTTTGCTTTATGAGCTGGGAATCCACCATGGTTCTATATACTTCTCTATGCGTGGGCACAGGAAACTGGCTTGTTCCAAGAAGTATGCCTCAGAGTTTTTCAATTAACCAGTATGTTGAAAATCCTTTGCAGGTTTTCAGCGTTTCACCATAATTGTGATAACGTGTGTATGTGCCTACTGAAACCAAATATGGCTGCTATGGACATAACTATGCTGAGGCGTAGCTGACTTGGTGTTGCCTATTTTTGTCAGTGGAGACTGACAAGAAGCCATTCTTCTAAGTATCATCCCACCATCATTTCTCCATTGTTTAAAAATGCAGGGAAATTTTGCAAATTGGCATTATAATTAGTAGCTGGAGGGTATTTTTTTGTTTTGTGGGGTCGGTCAGGATGGGTGTTCAGGCCCTCTGTCAGATCGCTGGTTTGTTTTTATTATCCCCAGAGAAGAGTAGTGGGCATGTGTTTGGCAGGTGAAAAGGGCGGATTCTGTTTCAGAGAATTAAATAGGATCCGCATGGTCATCTCATTCCTTTAAGAATCCTTTGCTTCATCAGCTGGGATTCCACCATGTTTCTCTATACTCCTCTATGCGTGGGCACAGGTACCTGGCTTGTTCCAAGAATTATGTTGGAGAGTTTTCAAATTAACCAGTACGTTGAAAATTATTTGCAGGTGTTCAGCATTTCACCATAATTTTGATAACGTTTGTATGTCCCTCCTGAAACCCAAGAAGGCTGTGACGGACATAACTATGCTGAGGAGTAGCTGACTTGGTGTTGCCTATTTTTGTTAGTGGAGACAGACAAGAAGCCATTCTTCTAAGTCTGATCCCACCACCATTTTTCCATTGTTTTAAAATGCAGGGAAATTTTGCAAGTTAGCATTATACTTAGTAACTGGAGGGTACGGTTTTTTTTTTGTGTGTGTGGTCGATGTGGAAAGGGGGGGGTCAGGCCCTCTGTCAGTTCGCTGGTTAGTTTTTATTATCCCCAGAGAGGAGAAGTGGGCATGTGTTTGGCAGGTGAAAAGGGCGGATTCTGTTTCAGAGAATTAACGATGATCCCCATGGTCATCCCGTTCCTTTAATAATCCTTTACTTCATCAGCTGGAAATCCACCATGGTTCTATATACTCCTCTTTGCGTGGGAACAGGTAACTGGCTTGTTCCAAGAAGTATGCCGCAGAGCTTTTCAATTAACCACTACGTTGAAAATTATTTGCAGGTGTTCAGCGTTTCACCATAATTGTGATAACGTGTGTTTGTGCCTCCTGAAACCCAAGAAGGCTGCGACGGACATAACTATGCTGAGGAGTAGCTGACTTGGTGTTGCCTATTTTTGTTAGTGGAGACTGACAAGAAGGCATTCTTCTAAGTATGATCCCACCACCATTTTTCCATTGTTTTAAAATGCAGGGAAATTTTGCAAGTTAGCATTATAATTAGTAGCTGGAGGGTACGGTTTTTTTTTTATGTGTGTGTGGTCGACGTGGATTGGGGGGTCAGGCCCTCTGTCAGTTCGCTGGTTAGTTTTTATCATCCCCAGAGAGGAGAAGTGGGCATGTGTTTGGCAGGTGAAAAGGGCGGATTCTGTTTCAGAGAATTAACGATGATCCCCATGGTCATCCCGTTCCTTTAATAATCCTTTACTTCATCAGCTGGAAATCCACCGTGGTTCTATATACTCCTCTTTGCGTGGGAACAGGTAACTGGCTTGTTCCAAGAAGTATGCCGCAGAGCTTTTCAATTAAGCAGTACGTTGAAAATCTATTGCAGGTTTTCAGCGTTTCACCATAATTCTTATAAAGTTTGTATGTGTCTCCTGAAACCCAATATGACTGCCACGGATATAAGTATGCTGAGGCGTAGCTGAATTCGTGTTGCCTATTTTTTTAGTGGAGCCTGACAAGAAGCCATTCTTCTAAGTATCATCCCACCATCATTTCTCCATTGTTTAAAAATGCAGGGAAATTTTGCAAATTGGCATTATAATTAGTAGCTGAGGGTACTTTTTTTTTTTGGTGGGGTCTTTCAGGATGGGT
This sequence comes from Eulemur rufifrons, assembly GCF_041146395.1. NCBI lineage: Eukaryota > Metazoa > Chordata > Mammalia > Primates > Lemuridae > Eulemur > Eulemur rufifrons. The sequence goes on along the minus strand of NW_027182828.1, from coordinate 339,178 downwards.
GTTCAGGCCCTCTGTCAGATCGCTGGTTTGTTTTTATTATCCCCAGAGAAGAGTAGTGGGCATGTGTTTGGCAGGTGAAAAGTGCGGATTCTGTTTCAGAGAATTAAACAGGATCCGCATGGTCATCTTATTCCTTTAAGAATACTTTGCTTCATCAGCTGGGATTCCACCATGTTTCTATATACTCCTCTATGCGTGAGCACAGGTACCTGGCTTGTTCCAAGAAGTATGCTGGAGAGTTTTCAAATTAACCAGTACGTTGAAAATTATTTGCAGGTGTTCAGCGTTTCACCATAATTTTGCTAACCTTTGTATGTGCCTCCTGAAACCCAAGAAGGCTGCGACGGACATAACTATGCTGAGGAGTAGCTGACTTGGTGTTGCCTATTTTTGTTAGTGGAGACTGACAAGAAGCCATTCTTCTAAGTATCATCCCACCACCATTTTTCCATTGTTTTAAAATGCAGCGAAATTTTGCAAGTTAGCATTATAATTAGTAGCTGGAGGGTACGGTTTTTTTTTGTGTGTGGTCGATGTGGATGGGGGGGTCAGGCCCTCTGTCAGTTCGCTGGTTAGTTTTTATTATCCCCAGAGAGGAGAAGTGGGCATGTGTTTGGCAGGTGAAAAGGGCGGATTCTGTTTCAGAGAATTGACGATGATCCCCATGGTCATCCCGTTCCTTTAATAATCCTTTACTTCATCAGCTGGAAATCCACCATGGTTCTATATACTCCTCTTTGCGTGGGAACAGTAACTGGCTTGTTCCAAGAAGTATATCGCAGAGCTTTTCAATTAACCACTACGTTGAAAATTATTTGCAGGTGTTCAGCGTTTAACCCTAACCAGAACCCCTAAAGATAACCCTGAACCCTATCCCTAACCCCAGCAGTAAACTTTAACCCTAAACCTAAGCCCAACCCGTAACCCTAATCCTATCCTTTTACCCTAAAACTAACCCCTAAACCTAACACCTATACCTCACCCTAACTCTAACCCAAATCCTAATTCTAACCATACCCCTTCATAAAACACTAACTCCTAACCGCTAACCCTAACTCTAACCAAAAACCCTAATCACTAATCCCTAACCCTAACGCTTATCCTTTACCCTAACCGTTAACCCTCACCCTAAATCTTAACACTGACCCTAACCTTAACCTTTAACTCTAAGCCTAACCCTTAAGCTTACAGTAAGGAAAACCCTTAATGCTAATGGGATCCCTTATCCCTAACCCTAACACTACAGCTAAAAATAACCCTAACCTTGGATCCTTAAACCTAACCCCTAACACTTACTTTAACCCCAAACCCTAACCCTAATCCTAAGCATTCAACCTAAACCTATCTCTTAACCCTAACGCTAGCCCTTACCCTAACGCCTAGATCTATCCCTAAATCTAACCTACCGCCTAATCCTAACCTTAAGCCCTAATGCTAACACTAACCCTGAACCCTAAATCTACCCGTAACCCTTAACACTAACCCTATCCGTGAACCTTAACCCTGACCCTAACCATTACCTGCACCCAAGCATTTAACCCTGACCCTAACCCTAATCCTTAATGCTAACCCTAACACTAAACCCTAACCCTAAGTCCAACAGTTAACCCTAATCCTATCCCTTAACCCTAACCCTAACCCTAACCCTAATGCTAACCCCTAAACGTAACCCTAACCGTGACCAGTAAACCTAACCCTAACCTCTAACACAAACCATAGCACATAACTCTAACCCTAAAACTAACCCTAACCTTAACCGTAAACCCTAACTCTTAACCTTAACCCTAAGCGTTAACTCTCACGCTAACCTTTAATCCTAACCCTAATCCTAATCTTCAACCCTAAACCTAACACTTAACCCTAAACGTCTACCAAACCCTAACCCCTCATCTTAACCCTAACCGTAAACCTAAACCCTAAAGCAAAGTGTAACCGTTAAACCTAAGAGTAACCTTTAACCCTAACCCTATTCCCTAACCCTAAGCCCTCACCCTAACACTAAACTTCATCCTTAACCCTAACCAGAATCCTAACCCTAAATCTAATTCTCAGACTTCTTGCTTTCTTAGAGTTTGGAAAGCCTGCAATCCTCCCATGCCATGCGTGAAAGGAGGCTCTACCACTGTGTCCTACATGAAACCCACGGGCCCATACCCAGAGTATGATAAAGTGGGTTCCCGGGTACAATCCCTGCCCCCTAAACTCCCCCCGCCCGCCTAATGCAGACAGGGCTCGTGCGCTAAGCATAAACAATACCTTTAACAGATAACCCTAACCCTGAACATAACACCCAACCCTGTTCCTATTTCTCCCCTTAACACGTAAACCTCACCGTGCGCCTAACTTTAACCTCTTATCCTAACGTTAATGCATAACCCATTTCCTGAGAACAACCCCTATCCCATATTTCTAACCCTATCTCCTAGTCATCACTGTGACACCTAATCCCTAACCCTAATTCTAAACCGCTAACCCTAACCGTAACCCTACCTACAACCCTAACACTGACAGTAACCCTTACTTCTAACCCCAACGCTATGCCTAACAAAAACCCTAACCCTTGACCCTAACCCTTCACCCTAACCCCTAAGCCTTACCCTAACCCTTAACCCTAATCCTAATCCTAACCATTAAACCTAACCCTAGCTCTTAACGCTAACCCTAAACCTTACCCTCACGACTAGACCTAACCCTGACACTAACCTGACACCTAATCCTAACCAGAACCCCTAAAGCTAACCCTGAACCCTATCCCTAACCCTAGCAGTAAATTTTAACCCTAAACCTAAGCCCAACCCGTAACCCTAATCCTATCCTTTTACCCTAAAACTAACCCCTAAACCTAACCCCTATACCTCACCCTAACTCTAACCCCAATCCTAATTCTAACCATACCCCTTCATAAAACACGAACTCCTAACCGCTAACCCTAACACTAACCAAAAACCCTAATCACTAATCCCTAACCCTAACGCTTAACCTTTACCCTGACCATAAACCCTCACCCTAAATCTTAACACTGACCCTAACCTTAAGCTTTAACTCTAAGCCTAACCCTTAACCCTACAGTAAGGAAGACCCTTAATGCTAATGGGATCCCTTATCCCTAACCCTAACACTACAGCTAAAAATAACCCTAACCTTGGATCCTTAAACCTAACCCCTAACACTTACTTTAACCCCAAACCCTAACCCTAATCCTAAGCATTAAACCTAACCCTATCTCTTAACCCTAACGCTAGCCCTTACCCTAACGCCTAGATCTATCCCTAAATCTAACCTACCGCCTAATCCTAACCTTAAGCCCTAATGCTAACACTAACCCTGAACCCTAAACCTACCCGTAACCCTTAACACTAACCCTATCCGTGAACCTTAACCCTGACCCTAACCATTACCCGCACCCAAGCATTTAACCCTGACCCTAACCCTAATCCTTAATGATAACACTAACACTAAACCCTAACCCTAAGCCCAACACTTAACCCTAATCCTATCCCTTAACCCTAAACCTAAACCTAATGCTAACCCCTAAACGTAACCCGAACTGTGACCAGTAAACCTAACCCTAACCTCTAACACAAACCCTAGCACATAACTCTAACCCTAAAACTAACCCTAACCCTAACCCTAACACCTAACTATTAACCTTAACCCTAAGCGTTAACTCTCACGCTAACCTTTAATCCTAACCCTAATCCTAATCTTCAACCCTAAACCTAACACTTAACCCTAACCCTGTACCAAACCCTAACCCCTCATCTTAACCCTAACCGTAAACCTCAACCCTAAACCAAAGTGTAACCGTTAAATCTAAGAGTAACCTTTAACCCTAACCCTAATCCCTAACCCTAAGCCCTCACCCTAACACTAAACTTCATCCTTAACCCTAACCATAACCCTAACCCTAAATCTAATTCTCAGACTTCTTGCTTTCTTAGAGTTTAGAAAGCCTGCAATCCTCCCATGCCATGCGTGAAAGGAGGCTCTGCCCCAGTGTCCTGCATGAAACCCAGAGGCGCATACACTGCGTGCGGTAGAGTGGGTTCCCAGCGACCATCACAGACACCTAACTTTGCCTCCTAGGGCATACAGGGCCCGTGCCCTAAGCATAAACCCTACCCCTCACCCATAAGCCTAACCCACAACATAACACCTAACCCTCATCCTACTGCTCACCTTAACAGGTAAACCTCACCATAACCCTAACTTTAACCCCATATCTTAACGTTAATGCATGACACCCTGAGAACAAGCCCTATACCGTCATTATAACCCTACCTCCTAGCTATAACCGTAACACCTAATCCCTATTTCTGAAACGCCAACCCTAACCTTAACCCGACCAACAACACTAACACTAACCCTAACCCCTTACCCTAACCCTACGTCTAAAAGTAACCCTAACCGTTGATCCTTCGTCATAACCCCTAACCTTAACCCTAACCCTTAACCCTATTCCCAATCCTAACCATTACACAGAACCCTAACTCTTAACCCTAACCCTAACCTTTACCCTAATGCCTAGAGGTCTAACCCCAACACTGACCTACAGTTAACACTAACCCCAACCCCTAATGCTAACCTTAAACCTGAACCAAGCTCCTAACCCTTAACCCTAACACTATCCCTAACCCCTAAGCCTAACCCCAACTGTTAACCCTCTAACCCTCACCCTGAATCCTAACCCTATCCCTTAACCCTAACCGCTAACCCTAACGCTAACTCCAACCCTAAACCTTACCCTGGCCCCCTAACCCAGACTTAACACCTTACCCCTAACACTAACTCTAACCCTAACCACTAATCCCTAGCACCTAACCCTGACTCGAAACCTAACCCCTAACACGAAAAACCCTAACCCCAACCCCAACCCTAATTCTCACACTACTTCCATTCCCAGAGTGAAGCAAGCCTACAATACAGCCATGCCATGTGTGAGATGAGGCTCCGCCTGAGTCCTGCATGGAGGTCCTCTCCCAAGGCCCAGGGAATGATGTTGTGCTTTCGTGGTGACCCCGACCGCACCCCTCTCACCGTAGATTAACCAGGTCCTGTGCCCTTAAACTGACCGCTAAAGCTAAGCCCTACCACCAACGCTAACCCCTGACCCTGAACCTAAGCCCCGAGCCTAAAGCCCAACATTAACTCTAGATCCTTACCCTAAACCTAATCCCTAACCCTAATGCTAACCCCTAAACCCAACCCTAACCGTGAACAGTTTACCTAACCCTAACCCCTAACACAAACCATAGCACATAACTCTAACCCTAAATCTAACCCTAAGCCTAACCGTAAACCCTAACTCTTAACCTTAACCCTAAGCGTTAACTCTCACGCTAACCTTTAATCCTAACCCTAATCCTAATCTTCAACCCTAAACCTAACACTTAACCCTAAACGTCTACCAAACCCTAACCCCTCATCTTAACCCTAACCGTAAACCTAAACCCTAAACCAAAGTGTAACCGTTAAACCTAAGAGTAACCTTTAACCCTAACCCTAATACCTAACCCTAAGGCCTCACCCTAACACTAAACTTCATCCTTAACCCTAACCATAATCCTAACCCTAAATCTAATTCTCAGACTTCTTGTTTTCTTAGAGTTTCTAAAGCCTGCAATCCTCCCATGCCATGCGTGAAAGGAGGCTCTACCACTGTGTCCTGCATGAAACCCACGGGCCCATACCCAGAGTATGATAGACTGGGTTCCCGGGTACAATCCCAGCCCCCTAAAATCCCCCCGCCCGCCCAATGCAGACACGGCCCGTGCGCTAAGCATAAACAATACCTTTAACAGATAACCCTAACGCTGAACATAACACCCAACCCTGTTCCTATTTCTCCCCTTAACACGTAAACCTCACCGTGCGCCTAACTTTAACCTCTTATCCTAACGTTAATGCATAACCCATTTCCTGAGAACAACCCCTATCCCATAATTTTAACCCTATCTCCTAGTCATCACTGTGACACCTAATCCCTAACCCTAATTCTAAACCGCTAACCCTAACTGGAACCCTACCTACAACCCTAACACTGACAGTAACCCTTACTTCTAACACCAACGCTATGCCTAACAAAAACCCTAACCCTTCACCCAAACCCCTAAGCCTTACGCTAACCCTTAACCCTAATCCTAATCCTAACCATTAAACCTAACCCTAGCTCTTAAAGCTAACCCTAAACCTTACCCTCACGACTAGACCTAACCCTGACACTAACCTAACACCTAACCCTAAACAGAACCCCTAAAGCTAACCCTGAACCCTATCCCTAACCCTAGCAGTAAACTTTAACCCTAAACCTAAGCCCAACCCGTAACCCTAATCCTATCCTTTTACCCTAAACCTAACCCCTAAACCTAACACCTATACCTCACCCTAACTCTAACCCCAATCCTAATTCTAACCATACCCCTTAATAAAACACTAACTCCTAACCGCTAACCCTAACACTAACCAAAAACCCTAATCACTAATCCATAACCCTAACGCATAACCTTTACCCTAACCGTTAACCCTCACCCTAAATCTTAACACTGACCCTAACCTTAACCTTTAACTCTAAGCCTAAATATTAACCCTACAGTATGGCAGACCCTTAAGGCTAATGGGATCCCTTATCCCTAACCCTAACACTACAGCTAAAAATAACCCTAACCTTTGATCCTTAAACCTAACCCCTAACACTTACTTTAACCCCAAACCCTAACCCTACTCCTAAGGAATAAACCTAACCCTATCTCTTAACCCTAACGCTAGCCCTTACCCTAACGCCTAGATCTAACCCTAAATCTAACCTACCGCCTAATCCTAACCTTAAGCCCTAATGCTAACACTAACCCTGAACCCTAAACCTACCCGTAAACCTTAACGCTAACCCTATCCGTGAACCTTAACCCTGACCCTAATCATTACCCGCACCCAAGCATTTAACCCTGACCCTAACCCTAATCCTTAATGCTCACCCTAACACTAAACCCTAACCCTAATCCCAACACTTAACCCTAATCCTATCCCTTAACCCTAACCCTAACCCTAATGCTACTCCCTAAACGTAACCCTAACCGTGACCAGTAAACCTAACCCTAACCTCTAACACAAACCATAGCACACAACCCTAACCCTAAAACTAACCCTAACTCTAACCCTAACCCTCAACCCTAACTCTTAACCTTAACCCTAAGCGTTAACTCTAATGCTAACCTTTAATCTTAACCCTAATCCTAATCTTCAACCCTAAACCTAACACTTAAACCTAACCCTGTACCAAACCCTAACCCCTCATCTTAACCCTAACCTTAAACCTCAACCCTAAACCAAAGTGTAACCGTTAAATCTAAGAGTAACCTTTAACCCTAACCCTAATCCCTAACCCTAAGCCCTCACCCTAACACTAAACTTCATCCTTAACCCTAACCATAACCCTAACCCTAAATCTAATTCTCAGACTTCTTGCTTTCTTAGAGTTTAGAAAGCCTGCAATCCTCCCACGCCATGTGTGAAAGGAGGCTCTGCCACAGTGTCCTGCATGAAACCCAGAGGCCCATACACTGCGTGCGGTAGAGTGGGTTCCCAGCGACCATCACAGACACCTAACTTTGCCTCCTAGGGCATACAGGGCCCTTGCCCTAAGCATAAACCCTACCCCTCACCCATAAGCCTAACCCACAATCTAACACCTAACCCTGACCCTACTGCTCACCTTAACAGGTAAACCTCACCATAACCCTAACTTTAACCCCATATCTTAACGTTAATGCATGACACCCTGAGAACAAGCCCTATACCGTCATTATAACCCTACCTCCTAGCTATAACCGTAACACCTAATCCCTAATTCTGAAGCGCCAACCCTAACCTTAACCCGACCAACAACACTAACACTAACCCTAACCCCTTACCCTAACCCTACGCCTAAAAGTACCCCTAACCGTTGATCCTTCGTCATAACCCCTAACCTTAACCCTAACCCTTAACCTATTCCCAATCCTAACCATTAAACAGAACCCTAACTCTTAACCCTAACCCTAACCTTTACCCTAATGCCTAGAGATCTAACCCCAACACTGACCTACAGTTAACACTAACCCCAACCCCTAATGCTAACCTTAAACCTGAACCAAACTCCTAACCCTTAACCCTAACACTATCCCTAACCCCTAAGCCTAACCCCAACTGTTAACCCTCTAACCCTCACCCTGAATCCTAACCCTATCCCTTAACCCTAACCCCTAACCCTAATGCTAACTCCAACCCTAAACCTTACCCTGGCCCCCTAACCCAGACTTAACACCTTACCCCTAACACTAACTCTAACCCTAACCACTAATCCCTAGCACCTAACCCTGACTCGAAACCTAACCCCTAACACGAAAAACCCTAACCCCAACCCCAACCCTAATTCTCACACTACTTCGATTCCCAGAGTGAAGCAAGCCTACAATACAGCCATGCCATGTGTGAGATGAGGCTCCGCCTGAGTCCTGCATGGAGGTCCTCTCCCAAGGCCCAGGGAATGATGTTGTGCTTTCGTGGTGACTCCGACCGCACCCCTCTCACCGTAGATTAACCAGGTCCTGTGCCCTTAAACTGACCGCTAAAGCTAAGCCCTACCACCAATGCTATCCCCTGACCCTGAACGTAAGCCCCGAGCCTAAAGCCCAACATTAATTCTAGACCCTTACCCTAAACCTAATCCCTAACCCTAATGCTAACCCCTAAACCCAACCCTAACCGTGAACAGTAAACCTAACCCTAACCCCTAACACAAACCATAGCACATAACTCTAACCCTAAATCTAACCCTAAGCGTAACCGTAAACCCTAACTCTTAACCTTAACCCTAAGCGTTAACTCTCACGCTAACCTTTAATCCTAACCCTAATCCTAATCTTCAACCCTAAACCTAACACTTAACCCTAAACGTCTACCAAACCCTTACCCCTCATCTTAACCCTAACCATAAACCTCAACCCTAAACCGAACTGTAACCGTTAAACCTAAGAGTAACCTTTAACCCTAACCCTAATCCCTAACCTTAAGCCCTCACCCTAACACTAAACTTCATCCTTAACCCTAACCAGAATCGTAACCCTAAATCTAATTCTCAGACTTCTTGCTTTCTTAGAGTTTAGAAAGCCTGCAATCCTCCCATGTCATGCGTGAAAGGAGGCTCTACCACTGTGTCCTGCATGAAACCCACGGGCCCATACCCAGAGTATGATAGAGTGGGTTCCCGGGTACAATCCCAGCCCCCTAAACTCCCCCCGCCCGCCCAATGCAGACAGGGCCCGTGCGCTAAGCATAAACAATACCTCTAACAGATAATCCTAACCCTGAACATAACACCCAACCCTGTTCCTATTTCTCCCCTTAACACGTAAACCTCACCGTGTGCCTAACTTTAACCTCTTATCCTAACGTTAATGCATAACCCATTCCCTGAGAACAACCCCTATCCCATAATTCTAACCCTATCTCCTAGTCATCACTGGAAGACCTAATCCCTAACCCTAATTCTAAACCGCTAACCCTAACCGGAACCCTACCTACAACCCTAACACTGACAGTAACCCTTACTTCTAACCCCAACGCTATGCCTAACAAAAACCCTAACCCTTCACCCAAAGCCCTAAGCCTTACGCTAACCCTTAAACCTAACCCTAATCCTAACCATTAAACCTAACCCTAGCTCTTAAAGCTAACCCTAAACCTTACCCTCACGACTAGACCTAACCCTGACACTAACCTAACACCTAACCCTAACCAGAACCCCTAAAGCTAACCCTGAACCCTATCCCTAACCCTAGCAGTAAACTTTAACCCTAAACCTAAGCCCAACCCATAACCCTAATCCTATCCTTTTACCCTAAAACTAACCCCTATACCTAACCCTAACTCTAACCCCAATCCTAATTCTAACCATACCCCTTCATAAAACACGAATTCCTAACCTCTAACCCTAACACTAACCAAAAATCCTAATCGCTAATCCCTAACCCTAACGCTTAACCTTTACCCTAACCGTTAACCCTCACCCTAATTCTTAACACTGACCCTAACCTTAACCTTTAACTCTAAGCCTAACCCTTAACCCTACAGTAAGGAAGACCCTTAATGCTAATGGGATCCCTTTTCCCTAACCCTAACACTACAGCTAAAAATAACCCTAACCTTTGATCCTTAAACCTAACCCCTAACACTTACTTTAACCCCAAACCCTAACCCTAATCCTAAGCATTAAAGCTAACCCTATCTCTTAACCCTAACCCTAGCCCTTACCCTAACGTCTAGTTCTAACCCTAAATCTAACCTCCCGCTAATCCTAACCTTAAGCCCTAATGCTAACGCTAACCCTGAACCCTAAACCTACCCGTAACCCTTAACACTAACCCTATCCGTGAACTTTAACCCCGACCCTAACCATTACCCGCACCCAAGCATTTAACCCTGACCCTAACCCTAATCCTCAATGATAAACCTAACACTAAACCCTAACCCTAAGCCCAACACTTAACCCTAATCCTATCCCTTAACCCTAAACCTAACCCTAACCCTAATGCTAACCCCTAAACGTAACCCTAACCGTGAACAGTAAACCTAACCCTAACCTCTAACACAAACCATAGCACATAACTCTAACCCTAAAACTAACCCTAAACCTAACCCTAAACCCTAACCCTTAACCTTAACCCTAAGCGTTAACTCTAACGCTAACCTTTAATCCTAACCCTAATCCTAATCTTCAACCCTAAACCTAACACTTAAACCTAACCCTGTACCAAACCCTAACCCCTCATCTTAACCCTAACCTTAAACCTCAACCCTAAACCAAAGTGTAACCGTTAAATCTAAGAGTAACCTTTAACCCTAACCCTAATCCCTAACCCTAAGCCCTCACCCTAACACTAAACTTCATCCTTAACCCTAACCATAACCCTAACCCTGAATCTAATTCTCAGACTTCTTGCTTTCTTAGAGTTTAGAAAGCCTGCAATCCTCCCACGCCATGTGTGAAAGGAGGCTCTGCCACAGTGTCCTGCATGAAACCCAGAGGCCCATACACTGCGTGCAGTAGAGTGGGTTCCCAGCGACCATCACAGACACCTAACTTTGCCTCCTAGGGCATACAGGGCCCTTGCCCTAAGCATAAACCCTACCCCTCACCCATAAGCCTAACCCACAACCTAACACCTAACCCTGACCCTACTGCTCACCTTAACAGGTAAACCTCACCATAACCCTAACTTTAACCCCATATCTTAACGTTAATGCATGACACCCTGAGAACAAGCCCTATACCGTCATTATAACCCTACCTCCTAGCTATAACCGTAACACCTAATCCCTAATTCTGAAGCGCCAACCCTAACCTTAACCCGACCAACAACACTAACACTAACCCTAACCCCTTACCCTAACCCTACGCCTAAAAGTAACCCTAACCGTTGATCCTTCGTCATAACCCCTAACCTTAACCCTAACCCTTAACCTATTCCCAATCCTAACCATTAAACAGAACCCTAACTCTTAACCCTAACCCTAACCTTTACCCTAATGCCTAGAGATCTAACCCCAACACTGACCTACAGTTAACACTAACCCCAACCCCTAATGCTAACCTTAAACCTGAACCAAGCTCCTAACCCTTAACCCTAACACTATCCCTAACCCCTAAGCCTAACCCCAACTGTTAACCCTCTAACCCTCACCCTGAATCCTAACCCTATCCCTTAACCCTAACCCCTAACCCTAACGCTAACTCCAACCCTAAACCTTACCCTGGCCCCCTAACCCAGACTTAACACCTTACCCCTAACACTAACTCTAACCCTAACCACTAATCCCTAGCACCTAACCCTGACTCGAAACCTAACCCCTAACACGAAAAACCCTAACCCCAACCCCAACCCTAATTCTCACACTACTTCCATTCCCAGAGTGAAGCAAGCCTACAATACAGCCATGCCATGTGTGAGATGAGGCTCCGCCTGAGTCCTGCATGGAGGTCCTCTCCCAAGGCCCAGGGAATGATGTTGTGCTTTCGTGGTGACTCCGACCGCACCCCTCTCACCGTAGATTAACCAGGTCCTGTGCCCTTAAACTGACCGCTAAAGCTAAGCCCTACCACCAATGCTAACCCCTGACCCTGAACGTAAGCCCCGAGCCTAAAGCCCAACATTAATTCTAGACCCTTACCCTAAACCTAATCCCTAACCCTAATGCTAACCCCTAAACCCAACCCTAACCGTGAACAGTAAACCTAACCCTAACCCCTAACACAAACCATAGCACATAACTCTAACCCTAAATCTAACCCTAAGCGTAACCGTAAACCCTAACTCTTAACCTTAACCCTAAGCGTTAACTCTCACGCTAACCTTTAATCCTAACCCTAATCCTAATCTTCAACCCTAAACCTAACACTTAACCCTAAACGTCTACCAAACCCTAACCCCTCATCTTAACCCTAACCATAAACCTCAACCCTAAACCGAACTGTAACCGTTAAACCTAAGAGTAACCTTTAACCCTAACCCTAATCCCTAACCTTAAGCCCTCACCCTAACACTAAACTTCATCCTTAACCCTAACCAGAATCCTAACCCTAAATCTAATTCTCAGACTTCTTGCTTTCTTAGAGTTTAGAAAGCCTGCAATCCTCCCATGCCATGCGTGAAAGGAGGCTCTACCACTGTGTCCTGCATGAAACCCACGGGCCCATACCCAGAGTATGATAGAGTGGGTTCCCGGGTACAATCCCAGCCCCCTAAACTCCCCCCGCCCGCCCAATGCAGACAGGGCCCGTGCGCTAAGCATAAACAATACCTCTAACAGATAATCCTAACCCTGAACATAACACCCAACCCTGTTCCTATTTCTCCCCTTAACACGTAAACCTCACCGTGCTCCTAACTTTAACCTCTTATCCTAACGTTAATGCATAACCCATTCCCTGAGAACAACCCCTATCCCATAATTCTAACCCTATCTCCTAGTCATCACTGGAACACCTAATCCCTAACCCTAATTCTAAACCGCTAACCCTAACCGGAACCCTACCTACAACCCTAACACTGACAGTAACCCTTACTCTAACCCCAACGCTATGCCTAACAAAAACCCTAACCCTTCAACCAAAGCCCTAAGCCTTACGCTAACCCTTAACCCTAATCCTAATCCTAACCATTAAACCTAACCCTAGCTCTTAAAGCTAACCCTAAACCTTACCCTCACGACTAGACCTAACCCTGACACTAACCTAACACCTAACCCTAACCAGAACCCCTAAAGCTAACCCTGAACCCTATCCCTAACCCTAGCAGTAAACTTTAACCCTAAACCTAAGCCCAACCCATAACCCTAATCCTATCCTTTTACCCTAAAAATAACCCCTATACCTAACCCTAACTCTAACCCCAATCCTAATTCTAACCATACCCCTTCATAAAACACTAACTCCTAACCGCTAACCCTAACACTAACCAAAAACCCTAATCACTAATCCCTAACCCTAACGCTTAACCTTTACCCTAACCGTTAACCCTCACCCTAATTCTTAACACTGACCCTAACCTTAACCTTTAACTCTAAGCCTAACCCTTAACCCTACAGTAAGGAAGACCCTTAATGCTAATGGGATCCCTTTTCCCTAACCCTAACACTACAGCTAAAAATAACCCTAACCTTTGATCCTTAAACCTAACCCCTAACACTTACTTTAACCCCAAACCCTAACCCTAATCCTAAGCATTAAACCTAACCCTATCTCTTAACCCTAACCCTAGCCCTTACCCTAACGTCTAGTTCTAACCCTAAATCTAACCTCCCGCTAATCCTAACCTTAAGCCCTAATGCTAACGCTAACCCTGAACCCTAAACCTACCCGTAACCCTTAACACTAACCCTATCCGTGAACTTTAACCCCGACCCTAACCATTACCCGCACCCAATCATTTAACCCTGACCCTAACCCTAATCCTTAATGATAACCCTAACACTAAACCCTAACCCTAAGCCCAACACTTAACCCTAATCCTATCCCTTAACCCTAAACCTAACCCTAACCCTAATGCTAACCCCTAAACGTAACCCTAACCGTGAACAGTAAACCTAAACCTAACCTCTAACACAAACCATAGCACATAACTCTAACCCTAAAACTAACCCTAACCCTAACCCTAACCCTAAACCCTAACACTTAACCTTAACCCTAAGCGTTAACTCTCACGCTAACCTTTAATCCTAACCCTAATCCTAATCTTCAACCCTAAACCTAACACTTAACCCTAACCCTGTACCAAACCCTAACCCCTCATCTTAACCCTAACCGTAAACCTCAACCCTAAACCAAAGTGTAACCGTTAAATCTAAGAGTAACCTTTAACCCTAACCCTAATCCCTAAGCCTAAGCCCTCACCCTAACACTAAACTTCATCCTTAACCCTAACCATAACCCTAACCCTAAATCTAATTTTCAGACTTCTTGCTTTCTTAGAGTTTAGAAAGCCTGCAATCCTCCCACGCCATGTGTGAAAGGAGGCTCTGCCACATTGTCCTGCATGAAACCCAGAGGCCCATACACTGCGTGCGGTAGAGTGGGTTCCCAGCGACCATCACAGACACCTAACTTTGCCTCCTAGGGCATACAGGGCCCGTGCCCTAAGCATAAACCCTACCCCTCACCCATAAGCCTAACCCACAACATAACACCTAACCCTCATCCTACTGCTCACCTTAACAGGTAAACCTCACCATAACCCTAACTTTAACCCCATATCTTAACGTTAATGCATGACACCCTGAGAACAAGCCCTATACCGTCATTATAACCCTACCTCCTAGCTATAACCGTAACACCTAATCCCTAATTCTGAAGCGCCAACCCTAACCTTAACCCGACCAACAACACTAACACTAACCCTAACCCCTTACCCTAACCCTACGCCTAAAAGTAACCCTAACCGTTGATCCTTCGTCATAACCCCTAACCTTAACCCTAACCCTTAACCTATTCCCAATCCTAACCATTAAACAGAACCCTAACTCTTAACCCTAACCCTAACCTTTACCCTAATGCCTAGAGATCTAACCCCAACACTGACCTACAGTTAACACTAACCCCAACCCCTAATGCTAACCTTAAACCTGAACCAAGCTCCTAACCCTTAACCCTAACACTATCCCTAACCCCTAAGCCTAACCCCAACTGTTAACACTCTAACCCTCACCCTGAATCCTAACCCTATCCCTTAACCCTAACCCCTAACCCTAATGCTAACTCCAACACTTAACCTTACCCTGGCCCCCTAACCCAGACTTAACACCTTACCCCTAACACTAACTCTAACCCTAACCACTAATCCCTAGCACCTAACCCTGACTCGAAACCTAACCCCTAACACGAAAAACCCTAACGCCAACCCCAACCCTAATTCTCACACTACTTCCATTCCCAGAGTGAAGCAAGCCTACAATACAGCCATGCCATGTGTGAGATGAGGCTCCGCCTGAGTCCTGCATGGAGGTCCTCTCCCAAGGCCCAGGGAATGATGTTGTGCTTTCGTGGTGACTCCGACCGCACCCCTCTCACCGTAGATTAACCAGGTCCTGTGCCCTTAAACTGACCGCTAAAGCTAAGCCCTACCACCAGCGCTAACCCCTGACCCTGAACCTAAGCCCCGAGCCTAAAGCCCAACATTAACTCTAGACCCTTACCCTAAACCTAATCCCTAACCCTAATGCTAACCCCTAAACCCAACCCTAACCGTGAACAGTAAACCTAACCCTAACCCCTAACACAAATCATACCACATAACTCTAACCCTAAGCCTAACCGTAAACCCTAACTCTTAACCTTAACCCTAAGCGTTAACTCTCACGCTAACCTTTAATCCTAACCCTAATCCTAATCTTCAACCCTAAACCTAACACTTAACCCTAAACGTCTACCAAACCCTAACCCCTCATCTTAACCCTAACCGTAAACCTCAACCCTAAACCGAACTGTAACCGTTAAACCTAAGAGTAACCTTTAACCCTAACCCTAATCCCTAACCTTAAGCCCTCACCCTAACACTAAACTTCATCCTTAACTCTAACCAGAGTCCTAACCCTAAATCTAATTCTCAGACTTCTTGCTTTCTTAGAGTTTAGAAAGCCTGCAATCCTCCCATGCCATGCGTGAAAGGAGGCTCTACCACTGTGTCCTGCATGAAACCCACGGGCCCATACCCAGAGTATGATAGAGTGGGTTCCCGGGTACAATCCCAGCCCCCTAAACTCCCCCCGCCCACCTACTGCAGACAGGGCCCGTGCGCTAAGCATAAACAATACCTTTAACAGATAACCCTAACCCTGAACATAACACCCAACCCTGTTCCTATTTCTCCCCTTAACACGTAAACCTCACCGTGCGCCTAACTTTAACCTCTTATCCTAACGTTAATGCATAACCCATTTCCTGAGAACAACCCCTATCCCATAATTCTAACCCTATCTCCTAGTCATCACTGGAACACCTAATCCCTAACCCTAATTCTAAACCGCTAACCCTAACCGTAACCCTACCTACAACCCTAACACTGACAGTAACCCTTACTTCTAACCCCAACGCTATGCCTAACAAAAACCCTAACCCTTGACCCTAACCCTTCACCCTAACCCCTAAGCCTTACCCTAACCCTTAACCTGAATCCTAATCCTAACCATTAAACCTAACCCTAGCTCTTAAAGCTAACCCTAAACCTTACCCTCACGGCTAGACCTAACCCTGACACTAACCTAACACCAAACCCTAACCAGAACCCCTAAAGCTAACCCTGAACACTATCCCTAACCCTAGCAGTAAACTTTAACCCTAAACCTAAGCCCAACTCGTAACCCTAATCCTATCCTTTTACCCTAAAACTAACCCCTAAACCTAACCCCTATACCTCACCCTAACTCTAACCCCAGTCCTAATTCTAACCATACCCCTTCATAAAGCACTAACTCCTAACCGCTAACCCTAACACTAACCAAAAACCCTAATCACTAATCCCTAACCCTAACGCTTACCCTTTACCCTAACCGTTAACCCTCACCCTAAATCTTAACACTCACCCTAACCTTAACCTTTAACTCTAAGCCTAACCCTTAACCCTACAGTAAGGAAGACCCTTAATGCTAATGGGATCCCTTATCCCTAACCCTAACACTACAGCTAAAAATAACCGTAACCTTTGATCCTTAAACCTAACCCCTAACACTTACTTTAACCCCAAAGCCTAACCTTAATACTAATCATTAAATCTAACCCTATCTCTTAACCCTAACGCTAGCCCTTACCCTAACGCCTAGATCTAACCCTAAAACTAAGCTACCGCCTAATCTTAACCTTAAGCCCTAATGGTAACTCTAACATTGAACCCTAAACCTACCCGTAACCCTTAACACTAACCCTATCCGTGAACCTTAACCCTGACCCTAACCATTACCCGCACCCAAGCATTTAACCCTGACCCTACCCCTAATCCTTAATGATAACCCTAACACTAAACCCTAACCCTAAGCCCAACACTTAACCCTAATCCTATCCCTTAACCCTAACCCTAACCCTAATGCTAACCCCTAAACGTAACCCTAACCCTCACCAGTAAACCTAACCCTAACCTCTAACACGAACCATAGCACATAACTCTAACCCTAAAACTAACCCTAACCCTAACCCTAACCCTAAACCCTAACTCTTAACCTTAACCCTAAGCGTTAACTCTCACGCTAACCTTTAATGCTAACCCTAATCCTAATCTTCAACCCGAAACCTAACACTTAACCCTAACCCTGTGCCAAACCCTAACCCCTCATCTTAACCCTAACCGTAAACCTCAACCCGAAACCAAAGTGTAACCGTTAAACCTAACAGTAACCTTTAACCCTAACCCTAATCCCTAACCCTAAGCCCTCACCCTAACACTAAACTTCATCCTTCACCCTAACCATAATCCTAACCCTAAATCTAATTCTCAGACTTCTTGCTTTCTTAGAGTTTAGAAAGCCTGCAACCCTCCCATGCCATGCGTGAAAGGAGGCTCTACCACTGTGTCCTGCATGAAACCCACAGGCCCATACCCAGAGTATGATAGAGTGGGTTCCCGGGTACAATCCCATCCCCCTAAACTCCCCCGCCCGCCTAATGCAGACACAGCCCGTGCGCTAAGCATAAACAATACCTTTAACAGATAACCCTAACCCTGAACATAACACCCAACCCTGTTCCTATTTCTCCCCTTAACACGTAAACCTCACCGTGTGCCTAAATTTAACCTCTTATCCTAACGTTAATGCATAACCCATTTCCTGAGAAAAACCCCTATCCCATAATTCTAACCCTATCTCCTAGTCATCACTGTGACACCTAATCCCTAACCCTAATTCTAAACCGCTAACCCTAACCGTAACCCTACCTACAATCCTAACACTGACAGTAACCCTTACTTCTAACCCCAACGCTATACCTAACAATAACCCTAACCCTTGACCCTAACCCTTCACCCTAACCCCTAAGCCTTACCCTAACCCTTAACCTTAATCCTAATCCTAACCATTAAACCTAACCCTAGCTCTTAAAGCTAAACCTAAACCTTACCCTCACGACTAGACCTAACCCTGACACTAACCTAACACCTAACCCTAACCAGAACCCCTAAAGCTAATCCTGAACCCTATCCCTAACCCTAGCAGTAAACTTTAACCCTAAACCTAAGCACAACCCGTAACCCTAATCCTATCCTTTTACCCTAAAACTAACCCCTAAACCTAACACCTATACCTCACCCTAACTCTAACCCCAATCCTAATTCTAACCATACCCCTTCATAAAACACTAACTCCTAACCGCTAACCCTAACACTAACCAAAAACCCTAATCGCTAATCCCTAACCCTAATGCTTAACCTTTACCCTCACCGTTAACCCTCACCCTAAATCTTAACACTGACCCTAACCTTAACCTTTTACTCTAAGCCTAGCCCTTAACCCTACAGTAAGGAAGACCCTTAATGCTAATGGGATTCCTTATCCCTAACCCTAACTCTACAGCTAAAAATAACCCTAACCTTTGATCCTTAAACCTAACCCCTAACACTTACTTTAACCCCAAACCCTAACCCTAATCCTAAGCATTAAACCTAACCCTATCTCTTAACCCTAACGCTAGCCCTTACCCTAACGCCTAGATCTAACCCTAAATCTAACCTACCGCCTAATCCTAACCTTAAGCCCTAATGCTAACTCTAACCCTGAACCCTAAACCTACCCGTAACCCTTAACACTAACGCTATCCGTGAACCTTAACCCTGACCCTAACCATTACCCGCACCCAAGCATTTAACCCTGACCCTACCCCTAATCCTTAATGATAACCCTAACACTAAACCCTAACCCTAAGCCCAACACTTAACCCTAATCCTATCCCTTAACCCTAACCCTAACCCTAATGCTAACCCCTAAATGTAACCCTAACCGTCACCAGTAAACCTAACCCTAACCTCTAACACAAACCATAGCACATAACTCTAACCCTAAAACTAACCCTAACCCTAACCCTAACCCTAAACCCTATCTGTTAACCTTAACCCTAAGCGTTAACTCTCATGCTAACCTTTAATCCTAACCCTAATCCTTAGCTTCAACCCTAAACCTAACACTTAACCCTAACCCTGTACCAAACCCTAACCCCTCATCTTAACCCTAACCGTAAACCTCAACCGGAAACCAAAGTGTAACCGTTAAACCTAAGAGTAACTTTTAACCCCAACCCTAATCCCTAATCCTAAGCCCTCACCCTAACACTAAACTTCATCCTTCACCCTAACCAGAATCCTAACCCTAAATCTAATTCTCAGACTTCTTGCTTTCTTAGAGTTTAGAAAGCCTGCAATCCTCCCATGCCATGTGTGAAAGGATGCTCTACCACTGTGTCCTGCATGAAACCCATGGGCCCATACCCAGAGTATGATAGAGTGGGTTCCCGGGTACAATCCCAGCCCCCTAAACACCCCCGCCCGCCTAATGCAGACAGGGCCCGTGCGCTAAGCATAAACAATACCTTTAACAGATAACCCTAACCCTGAACATAACACCCAACCCTGTTCCTATTTCTCCCCTTAACACGTAAACCTCACCGTGAGCCTAACTTTAACCTCTTATCCTAACGTTAATGCATAACCCATTTCCTGAGAACAACCCCTATCCCATAATTCTAACCCTATCTCCTAGTCATCACTGTGACACCTAATCCCTAACCCTAATTCTAAACCGCTAACCCTAACCGTAACCCTACCTACAACCCTAACACTGACAGTAAACCTTACTTCTAACCCCAACGCTATGCCTAACAAAAACCCTAACCCTTGACCCTAACCCTTCACCCTAACCCCTAAGCCTTACCCTAACCCTTAACCCTAATCCTAATCCTAACCATTAAACCTAACCCTAGCTCTTAAAGCTAACCCTAAACCTTACCCTCACGACTAGACCTAACCCTGACACTAACCTAACACCTAACCCTAACCAGAACCCCTAAAGCTAACCCTGAACCCTATCCCTAACCCTAGCAGTAAACTTTAACCCTAAACTTAAGCCCAACCCGTAACCCTAATCCTATCCTTTTACCCTAAAACTAACCCCTAAACCTAACCCCTATACCTCACTCTAACTCTAACCCCAGTCCTAATCCTAACCATACCCCTTCATAAAACACTAACTTCTAACCGCTAACCCTAACACTAACCAAAAACCCTAATCACTAATCCCTAACCCTAACGCTTAACCTTTACCCCAACCGTTAACCCTCACCCTAAATCTTAACACTGACCCTAACCTTCACCTTTAACTCTAAGCCTAACCCTTAACCCTACAGTAAGGAAGACCCTTTATGCTAATGGGATCCCTTATCCCTAACCCTAACACTACAGCTAAAAATAACCCTAACCTTGGATCCTTAAACCTAACCCCTAACACTTACTTTATCCCCAAACCCTAACCCTAATCCTAATCATTAAACCTAACCCTATCTCTTAAACCTAACGCTAGCCCTTACCCTAACGCCTAGATCTAACCCTAAATCTAACCTACCGCCTAATCCTAACCTTAAGCCCTAATGCTAACTCTAACCCTGAACCCTAAACCTACCCGTAACCCTTAACACTAACACTATCCGTGAACCTTAACCCTGACCCTAACCATTACACGCACCCAAGCATTTAACCCTGACCCTAACCCTAATCCTTAATGATAACCCTACCACTAAACAGTAACCCTAAGCCCAACACTTAACCCTAATCCTATCCCTTAACCCTAACCCTAAAACTAACCCTAATGCTAACCCCTAAACGTAACCCTAACCGTCACCAGTAAACCTAACCCTAACCTCTAACACAAACCATAGCACATAACTCTAACCCTAAAACTAACCCTAACCCTAACCCTAAACCCTAACTCTTAACCTTAACCCTAAGCGTTAACTCTCACGCTAAACTTTAATCCTAACCCTAATCCTAATCTTCAACCCTAAACCTAACACTTAACCCTAACCCTGTACCAAACCCTAACCCCTCATCTTAACCCTAACCGTAAACCTGAACCCGAAACCAAAGTGTTACCGTTAAACCTAAGAGTAACCTTTAACCCTAACCCTAATCCCTAACCCTCAGCCCTCACCCTAACACTAAACTTCATCCTTAACCCTAACCAGAATCCTAACCCTAAATCTAATTCTCAGACTTCTTGCTTTCTTAGAGTTTAGAAAGCCTGCAATCCTCCCATGCCATGCGTGAAAGGAGGCTCTACCACTGTGTCCTGCATGAAACCCACGGGCCCATACCCAGAGTATGATAGAGTGGGTTCCCGGGTACAATCCCAGCCCCCTAAACTCCCTCCGCCCGCCTAATGCAGACAGGGCCCGTGCGCTAAGCATAAACAATACCTTTAACAGATAACCCTAACCCTGAACATAACACCCAACCCTGTTCCTATTTCTCCCCTTAACACATAAACCTCACTGTGCGCCTAACTTTAACCTCTTATCCTAACGTTAATGCATAACCCATTTCTTGAGAACAACCCCTATCCCATAATTCTAACCCTATCTCCTAGTCATCACTGTGACACCTAATCCCTAACCCTAATTGTAAACCGCTAACCCTAACTGTAACCGTACCTACAACCCTAACACTGACAGTAACCCTTACTTCTAACCCGAACGCTATGCCTAACAAAAACCATAACCCTTGACCCTAACCCTTCACCCTAACCTCTAAGCCTTACCCTAACCCTTAACCCTAATCCTAATCCTAACCATTAAACCTAACCCTAGCTCTTAAAGCTAACCCTAAACCTTACCCTCACGACTGGACCTAACCCTGACACTAACCTAACACCTAACCCTAACCAGAACCCCTAAAGCTAACCCTGAAACCTATCCCTAACCCTAGCAGTAAACTTTAACCCTAAACCTAAGCCCAACCCGTAACCCTAATCCTATCCTTTTACCCTAAAACTAACCCCTAAACCTAACCCCTATACCTCACCCTAACTCTAACCCCAATCCTAATTCTAACCATACCCCTTCATAAAACACTAACTCCTAACCGCTAACCCTAACACTAACCAAAAACCCTAATCACTAATCCCTAACCCTAACGCTTAACCTTTACCCTAACCGTTAACCCTCACCCTAAATCTTAACACTGACCCTAACCTTAACCTTTAACTCTAAGCCTAACCCTTAACCCTACAGTAAGGAAGACCCTTAATGCTAATGGGATCCCTTATCCCTAACCCTAACACTACAGCTAAAAATAACCCTAACCTTGGATCCTTAAACCTAACCCCTAACACTTACTTTAACCCCAAACCCTAACCCTAATCCTAAGCATTAAACCTAACCCTATCTCTTAACCCTAACGCTAGCCCTTACCCTAACGCCTAGATCTAACCCTAAATCTAACCTACCGCCTAATCCTAACCTTCAGCCCTAATGCTAACTCTAACCCTGAACCCTAAACCTACCCGTAACCCTTAACACTAACCCTATCCGTGAACCTTAACCCTGACCCTAACCATTACCCGCACCCAAGCATTTAACCCTGACCCTACCCCTAATCCTTAATGATAACCCTAACACCTAAACCTAACCCTAAGCCCAACACTTAACCCTAATCCTATCCCTGAACCCTAACCCTAATGCTAACCCCTAAACGTAACCCTAACCGTCATCAATAAATCTAACCCTAACCTCTAACATAAACCATAGCACATAACTCTAACCCTAAAACTAACCCTAATCCTAACCCTAAACCTAACCCTTAACCTTAACTCTAAGCGTTAACTCTCACGCTAACCTTTAATCCTAACCCTAATCCTAATCTTCAACCCTAAACCTAACACTTAACCCTAACCCTGTACCAAACCCTAACCCCTCATCTTAACCCTAACCTTAAACCTCAACCCGAAACCAAAGTGTAACCGTTAAACCTAACAGTAACCTTTAACCCTAACCCTAATCCCTAACCCTAAGCCCTCACCCTAACACTAAACTTCATCCTTCACCCTAACCAGAATCCTAACCCTAAATCTAATTCTCAGACTTCTTGCTTTCTTAGAGTTTAGAAAGCCTGCAATCCTCCCATGCCATGCGTGAAAGGAGGCTCTACCACAGTGTCCTGCATGAAACCCATGGGCCCATACCCCGAGTATGATAGAGTGGGTTCCCGGGTACAATCCCAGCCCCCTAAATTCCCCCCGCCCGCCTAATGCAGACAGGGCCCGTGCGCTAAGCATAAACAATACCTTTAACAGATAACCCTAACCCTGAACATAACACCCAACCCTGTTCCTATTTCTCCCCTTAACACGTAAACCTCACCGTGCGCCTAACTTTAACCTCTTATCCTAACGTTAATGCATAACCCATTTCCTGAGAACAACCCCTATCCCATAATTCTAACCCTATCTCCTAGTCATCACTGTGACACCTAATCCCTAACCCTAATTGTAAACCGCTAACCCTAACTGTAACCGTACCTACAACCCTAACACTGACAGTAACCCTTACTTCTAACCCGAACGCTATGCCTAACAAAAACCATAAACCTTGACCCTAACCCTTCACCCTAACCTCTAAGCCTTACCCTAACCCTTAACCCTAATCCTAATCCTAACCATTAAACCTAACCCTAGCTCTTAAAGCTAACCCTAAACCTTACCCTCACGACTGGACCTAACCCTGACACTAACCTAACACCTAACCCTAACCAGAACCCCTAAAGCTAACCCTGAAACCTATCCCTAACCCTAGCAGTAAACTTTAACCCTAAACCTAAGCCCAACCCGTAACCCTAATCCTATCCTTTTACCCTAAAACTAACCCCTAAACCTAACCCCTATACCTCACCCTAACTCTAACCCCAATCCTAATTCTAACCATACCCCTTCATAAAACACTAACTCCTAACCGCTAACCCTAACACTAACCAAAAACCCTAATCACTAATCCCTAACCCTAACGCTTAACCTTTACCCTAACCGTTAACCCTCACCCTAAATCTTAACACTGACCCTAACCTTAACCTTTAACTCTAAGCCTAACCCTTAACCCTACAGTAAGGAAGACCCTTAATGCTAATGGGATCCCTTATCCCTAACCCTAACACTACAGCTAAAAATAACCCTAACCTTGGATCCTTAAACCTAACCCCTAACACTTACTTTAACCCCAAACCCTAACCCTAATCCTAAGCATTAAACCTAACCCTATCTCTTAACCCTAACGCTAGCCCTTACCCTAACGCCTAGATCTAACCCTAAATCTAACCTACCGCCTAATCCTAACCTTCAGCCCTAATGCTAACTCTAACCCTGAACCCTAAACCTACCCGTAACCCTTAACACTAACCCTATCCGTGAACCTTAACCCTGACCCTAACCATTACCCGCACCCAAGCATTTAACCCTGACCCTACCCCTAATCCTTAATGATAACCCTAACACCTAAACCTAACCCTAAGCCCAACACTTAACCCTAATCCTATCCCTGAACCCTAACCCTAATGCTAACCCCTAAACGTAACCCTAACCGTCATCAATAAATCTAACCCTAACCTCTAACATAAACCATAGCACATAACTCTAACCCTAAAACTAACCCTAATCCTAACCCTAAACCTAACCCTTAACCTTAACACTAAGCGTTAACTCTCACGCTAACCTTTAATCCTAACCCTAATCCTAATCTTCAACCCTAAACCTAACACTTAACCCTAACCCTGTACCAAACCCTAACCCCTCATCTTAACCCTAACCTTAAACCTCAACCCGAAACCAAAGTGTAACCGTTAAACCTAACAGTAACCTTTAACCCTAACCCTAATCCCTAACCCTAAGCCCTCACCCTAACACTAAACTTCATCCTTCACCCTAACCAGAATCCTAACCCTAAATCTAATTCTCAGACTTCTTGCTTTCTTAGAGTTTAGAAAGCCTGCAATCCTCCCATGCCATGCGTGAAAGGAGGCTCTACCACTGTGTCCTGCATGAAACCCATGGGCCCATACCCCGAGTATGATAGAGTGGGTTCCCGGGTACAATCCCAGCCCCCTAAATTCCCCCCGCCCGCCTAATGCAGACAGGGCCCGTGCGCTAAGCATAAACAATACCTTTAACAGATAACCCTAACCCTGAACATAACACCCAACCCTGTTCCTATTTCTCCCCTTAACACGTAAACCTCACCGTGCGCCTAACTTTAACCTCTTATCCTAACGTTAATGCATAACCCATTTCCTGAGAACAACCCCTATCCCATAATTCTAACCCTATCTCCTAGTCATCACTGTGACTCCTAATCCCTAACCCTAATTCTAAACCTCTAACCCTAACCGTAACCCTACCTACAACCCTAACACTGACAGTAACCCTTACTTCTAACCTCAATGCTATGCCTAACAAAAACCTCAACCCTTGACCCTAACCCTTCACCCTAACCCCTAAGCCTTACCCTAACCCTTAACCCTAATCCTATTCCTAACCATTAAACCTAACCCTAGCTCTTAAAGCTAACCCTAAACCTTACCCTGACGACCAGACCTAACCCTGACACTAACCTAACACCTAACCCTAACCAGAACCCCTAAAGCTAACCCTGAACCCTATCCCTAACCCTAGCAGTAAACTTTAACCCTAAACATAAGCCCAACCCGTAACCCTTATCCTATCCTTTTACCCTAAAACTAACCCCTAAACCTAACCCCTATACCTCACCCTAACTCTAACCCCAATCCTAATTCTAACCATACCCCTTCGTAAAACGCTAACCCCTAACCGCTAACCCTAACACTAACCAAAAACCCTAATCACTAATCCCTAACCCTAACGCTTAACCTTTACCCTAACCGTTAACCCTCACCCTAAATCTTAACACAGACCCTAACCTTAACCTTTAACTCTAAGCCTAACCCTTAACCCTACAGGAAGGAAGACCCTTAATGCTAATGGGATCCCTTATCCCTAACCCTAACACTACAGCTAAAAATAACCCTAACCTTGGATCCTTAAACCTTACCCCTAACACTTACTTTAACCCCAAACC
The DNA here is from genome assembly GCF_041146395.1 of Eulemur rufifrons. Lineage (NCBI taxonomy): Eukaryota > Metazoa > Chordata > Mammalia > Primates > Lemuridae > Eulemur > Eulemur rufifrons. The sequence goes on along the minus strand of NW_027182828.1, from coordinate 312,543 downwards.
CTAACCCTAATCCTAAGCATTAAACCTAACCCTATCTCTTAACCCTAACGCTAGCCCTTACCCTAACGCCTAGATCTAACCCTAAATCTAACTACCGCCTTATCCTAACCTTAAGCCCTAATGCTAACGCTAACCCTGAACCCTAAACCTACCCGTAACCCTTAACACTAACCCTATGTGTGAACCTTAACCCTGACCCTAACCATTACCCGCACCCAAGCATTTAACCCTGATTCTAACCATAATCCTTAATGATAAACCTAACACTAAAACCTAACCCTAAGCCCAGCACTTAACCCTAATCCTATCCCTTAACCCTAACCCTAACCCTAATGCTACCCCCTAAACATAACCCTAACCGTGACCAGTAAACCTAACCCTAACCTCTAACACAAACCATAGCACATAACTCTAACCCTAAAACTAACCCTAACCCTAAACCTAACCCTAAACCCTAACTCTTAACCTTAACCTTAAGCGTTAACTCTCACGCTAACCTTTAATCCTAACCCTAATCCTAATCTTCCACCCTAAACCTAACACTTAACCCTAACCCTGTACCTAAACCTAACCCCAACCCCTCATCTTAACCCTAACCGTAAACCTCAACCCTAAACCAAAGTGTAACCGTTAAACCTAAGAGTAACCTTTAACCCTAACCCTAATCCCTAACCCTAAGCTCTCACCCTAACACTAAACTTCATCCTTAACCCTAACCATAATCCTAACCCTAAATCTAATTCTCAGACTTCTTGCTTTCTTAGAGTTTAGAAAGCCTGCAATCCTCCCATGCCATGCGTGAAATGAGGCTCTACCACAGTGTCCTCCATGAAACCCACGGGCCCATACCCAGAGTATGATAGAGTGTGTTCCCGGGTACAATCCCAGCCCCCTAAACTCCCCCCGCCCTCCTAATGCAGACAGGGCCCGTGCGCTAAGCATAAACAATACCTCTAACAGATAACCCTAACTCTGAACATAACACCCAACCCTGTTCCTATTTCTCCCCTTAACACGTAAACCTCACCGTGCGCCTAACTTTAACCTCTTATCCTAACGTTAATGCATAACCCATTTCCTGAGAACAACCCCTAACCCATAATTCTAACCCTATCTCCTAGTCATCACTGTGACACCTAATCCCTAACCCTAATTCTAAACCACTAACCCTAACCGTAACCCTACCTACAACCCTAACACTGACAGTAACCCTTACTTCTAACCCCAACGCTATGCCTAACAAAAACCCTAACCCTTGACCCTAACCCTTCACCCTAACCCCTAAGCCTTACCCTAACCCTTAACCCTAATCCTAATCCTAACCATTAAACCTAACCCTAGCTCTTAAAGCTAACCCTAAACCTTACCCTCACGACTAGACCTAACCCTGACACTAACCTAACACCTAACCCTAACCAGAACCCCTAAAGCTAACCCTGAACCCTATCCCTAACCCTAGCAGTAAACTTTAACCCTAAACCTAAGCCCAACCCGTAACCCTAATCCTATCCTTTTACCCTAAAACTAACCCCTAAACCTAACCCCTATACCTCACCCTAACTCTAACCCCAATCCTAATTCTAACCATACCCCTTCATAAAACACTAACTCCTAACCGCTAACCCTAACACTAACCAAAAACCCTAATCACTAATCCCTAACCCTAACGCTTAACCTTTACCCTGACCATTAACCCTCACCCTAAATCTTAACACTGACCCTAACCTTAACCTTTAACTCTAAGCCTAACCCTTAACCCTACAGGAAGGAAGACCCTTAATGCTAATGGGATCCCTTATCCCTAACCCTAACACTACACCTAAAAATAACCCTAACCTTGGATCCTTAAACCTAACCCCTAACACTTACTTTAACCCCAAACCCTAACCCTAATCCTAAGCATTAAACCTAACCCTATCTCTTAACCCTAACGCTAGCCCTTACCCTAACGCCTAGATCTAACCCTAAATCTAACCGACCGCATAATCCTAACCTTAAGCCCTAATGCTAACACTAACCATGAACCCTAAACCTACCCGTAACCCTTAACACTAACCCTATCCGTGAACCTTAACCCTGACCCTAACCATTACCCGCACCCAAGCATTTAACCCTGACCCTAACCCTAATCCTTAATGCTAACCTTAACACTAAACCCTAATCCTAAGCCCAACACTTAACCTTAATCCTATCCCTTAACCCTAACCCTAACCCTAATGCTACCCCCTAAACGTAACCCTAACCGTGACCAGTAAACCTAACCCTAACCTCTAACACAAACCATAGCACATAACTCTAAACCTAAAACTAACCCTAACCCTAACCCTAAAACCTAACTCTTAACCTTAACCCTAAGCGTTAACTCTCACGCTAACCTTTAATCCTAACCCTAATCCTAATCTTCAAACCTAAACCTAACACTTAACCCTAACCCTGTACCAAACCCTAACCCCTCATCTTAACCCTAACCGTAAACCTCAACCCTAAACCAAAGTGTAACCGTTAAACCTAAGAGTAACCTTTAACCTTAACCCTAATCCCTAACCCTAAGCCCTCACCCTAACACTAAACTTCATCCTTAACCCTAACCATAATCCTAACCCTAAATCTAATTCTCAGACTTCTTGCTTTCTTAGAGTTTAGAAAGCCTGCAATCCTCCCGTGCCATGCGTGAAAGGAGGCTCTACCACTGTGTCCTGCATGAAACCCATGGGCCCATACCCAGAGTATGATAGAGTGGGTTCCCGGGTACAATCCCAGCCCCCTAAACTCCCCCCGCCCGCCTAATGCAGACAGGGCCCGTGTGCTAAGCATAAACAATACCTTTAACAGATAACCCTAACCCTGAACATAACACCCAACCCTGTTCCTATTTCTCCCCTTAACACGTAAACCTCACCGTGCGCCTAACTTTAACCTCTTATCCTAACGTTAATGCATAACCCATTTCCTGAGAACAACCCCTATCCCATATTTCTAACGCTATCTCCTAGTCATCACTGTGACACCTAATCCCTAACCCTAATTCTAAACCGCTAACCCTAACCGTAACCCTACCTACAACCCTAACACTGACAGTAACCCTTACTTCTAACCCCAACGCTATGCCTAACAAAAACCCTAACCCTTGACCCTAACCCTTCACCCTAACCCCTAAGCCTTACCCTAACCCTTAACCCTAATCCTAATCCTAACCATTAAACCTAACCCTAGCTCTTAAAGCTAACCCTAAACCTTACCCTCACGACTAGACCTAACCCTGACACTAACCTAACACCTAACCCTAACCAGAACCCCTAAAGCTAACCCTGAACCCTATCCCTAACTCCAGCAGGAAACTTTAACCCTAAACCTAAGCCCAACCCGTAACCCTAATCCTATCCTTTTACCCTAAAACTAACCCCTAAACCTAACCCCTATACCTCACCCTAACTCTAACCCCAATCCTAATTCTAACCATACCCCTTCATAAAACACTAACTCCTAACCGCTAACCCTAACACTAACCAAAAACCCTAATCACTAATCACTAACCCTAACGCTTAACCTTTACCCTAACCGTTAACCTTCACCCTAAATCTTAACACTGACCCTAACCTTAACCTTTAACTCTAAGCCTAACCCTTAACCCTACAGGAAGGAAGACCCTTAATGCTAATGGGATCCCTTATCCCTAACCCTAACACTACAGCTAAAAATAACCCTAACCTTGGATCCTTAAACCTAACCCCTAACACTTACTTTAACCCCAAACCCTAACCCTAATCCTAAGCATTAAACCTAACTCTATCTCTTACCCCTAAAGCTAGCCCTTACCCTAACGCCTAGATCTAACCCTAAATCTAACCTACCGCCTAATCCTAACCTTAAGCACTAATGCTAACACTAACCCTGAACCCTAACCCTACCCGTAACCCTTAACACTAACCCTATCCGTGAACCTTAACCCAGACCCTAACCATTACCCGCACCCAAGCATTTAACCCTGACCCTAACCCTAATCCTTAATGCTAACCCTAACACTAAACCCTAACCCTAAGCCCAACACTTATCCCTAATCCTATCCCTTAACCCTAACCCTAACCCTAATGCTACCCCCTAAACGTAACCCTAACCGTGACCAGTAAACCTAACCCTAACCTCTAACACAAACCATAGCACAAAACTCTAACCCTAAAACTAACCCTAACCCTAACCCTAAACCTAAACCCTAACTCTTAACCTTAACCCTAAGCGTTAACTCTCACGCTAACCTTTAATCCTAACCCTAATCCTAATCTTCAACCCTAAACCTAACACTTAACCCTAACCCTGTACCAAACCCTAACCCCTCATCTTAACCCTAACCGTAAACCCCAACCCTAAACCAAAGTGTAACCGTTAAACCTAAGAGTAACCTTTAACCCTAACCCTAATCCCTAACCCTAAGCCCTCACCCTAACACTAAACTTCATCCTTAACCCTAACCAGAATCCTAACCCTAAATCTAATTCTCAGACTTCTTGCTTTCTTAGAGTTTAGAAAGCCTGCAATCCTCCCATGCCATGCGTGAAAGGAGGCTCTACCACTGTGTCCTGCATGAAACCCACGGACTCATACCCAGAGTATGATAGAGTGGGTTCCCGGGTACAATCCCAGCCCCCTAAACTCCCCCCGCCCGCCTAATGCAGACAGGGCCCGTGCGCTAAGCATAAACAATACCTTTAACAGATAACCCTAACCCTGAACATAACACCCAACCCTGTTCCTATTTCTCCCCTTAACACGTAAACCTCACCATGCGCCTAACTTTAACCTCTTATCCTAACGTTAATGCATAACCCATTTCCTGAGAACAACCCCTATCCCATATTTCTAACCCTATCTCCTAGTCATCACTGTGACACCTAATCCCTAACCCTAATTCTAAACCGCTAACCCTAACCGTAACCCTACCTACAACCCTAACACTGACAGTAACCCTTACTTCTAACCCCAACGCTATGACTAACAAAAACCCTAACCCTTGACCCTAACCCTTCACCCTAACCCCTAAGCCTTACCCTAACCCTTAACCCTAATCCTAATCCTAACCATTAAACCTAACCCTGGCTCTTAAAGCTAACCCTAAACCTTACCCTCACGACTAGACCTAACCCTGACACTAACCTAACACCTAACCCTAACCAGAACCCCTAAAGCTAACCCTGAACCCTATCCCTAACCCTAGCAGTAAACTTTAACCCTAAACCTAAGCCCAACCCGTAACCCTAATCCTATCCTTTTACCCTAAAACTAACCCTAAACCTAACCCCTATACCTCACCCTAACTCTAACCCCAATCCTAATTCTAACCATACCCCTTCATAAAGCACTAACTCCTAACCGCTAACCCTAACACTAACCAAAATCCCTAATCACTAATCCCTAACCCTAACGGTTAACTTTTACCCTAAGCGTTAACCCTCACCCTAAATCTTAACACTGACCCTAACCTTAACCTTTAACTCTAAGCCTAACCCTTAACCCTACAGGAAGGAAGACCCTTAATGCTAATGGGATCCCTTATCCCTAACCCTAACACTACAGCTAAAAATAACCCTAACCTTGGATCCTTAAACCTAACCCCTAACACTTACTTTAACCCCAAAACCTAACCCTAATCCTAAGCATTAAACCTAACCCTATCTCTTAACCCTAACGCTAGCCCTTACCCTAACGCCTAGATCTAACCCTAAATCTAACCTACCGCCTAATCCTAACCTTAAGCCCTAATGCTAACACTAACCCTGAACCCTAAACCTACCGGTAACCCTTAACACTAACCCTATCCGTGAACCTTAAGCCTGACCCTAACCATTACCCGCACCCAAGCATTTAACCCTGACCCTAACCCTAATCCTTAATGCTAACATTAACACTAAACCCTAATCCTATCCCTTAACCCTAACCCTAACCCTAACCCTAATGCTAACCCCTAAACGTAACCCTAACCGTCACCAGTAAACCTAACCCTAACCTCTAACACAAACCATAGCACATAACTCTAACCCTAAAACTAACCCTAACCCTAAACCCTAACTCTTAACCTTAACACTAAGCGTTAACTCTCACGCTAACCTTTAATCCTAACCCTAATCCTAATCTTCAACCCTAAACATAACACTTAACCCTAACCCTGTGCCAAACCCTAACCCCTCATCTTAACCCTAACCGTAAACTTCAACCCTAAACCAAAGTGTAACCGTTAAACCTAAGAGTAACCTTTAACCCTAACCCTAATCCCTAACCCTAAGACCTCACCCTAACACTAAACTTCATCCTTAACCCTAACCAGAATCCTAACCCTAAATCTAATTCTCAGACTTCTCGCTTTCTTAGAGTTTAGAAAGCCTGCAATCCTCCCATGCCATGCGTGAAAGGAGGCTCTACCACTGTGTCCTGCATGAAACCCACGGGCCCATACCCAGAGTATGATAGAGTGGGTTCCCGGGTACAATCCCAGCCCCCTAAACTCCCCCCGCCCGCCTAATGCAGACAGGGCCCGTGCGCTAAGCATAAACAATACCTTTAACAGATAACCCTAACCCTGAACATACACCCAACCCTGTTCCTATTTCTCCCCTTAACACGTAAACCTCACCGTGCGCCTAACTTTAACCTCTTATCCTAACGTTAATGCATAACCCATTTCCTGAGAACAACCCCTATCCCATATTTCTAACCCTATCTCCTAGTCATCACTGTGACACCTAATCCCTAACCCTAATTCTAAACCGCTAACCCTAACCGTAACCCTACCTACAACCCTAACACTGACAGTAACCCTTACTTCTAACCCCAACGCTATGACTAACAAAAACCCTAACCCTTGACCCTAACCCTTCACCCTAACCCCTAAGCCTTACCCTAACCCTTAACCCTAATCCTAATCCTAACCATTAAACCTAACCCTAGCTCTTAAAGCTAACCCTAAACCTTACCCTCACGACTAGGCCTAACCCTGACACTAACCTAACACCTAACCCTAACCAGAACCCCTAAAGCTAACCCTGAAGCCTATCCCTAACACAAACAGTAAACTTTAACCCTAAACCTAAGCCCAACCCGTAACCCTAATCCTATCCTTTTACCCTAAAACTAACCCCTAAACCTAACCCCTATACCTCACCCTAACTCTAACCCCAATCCTAATTCTTTTTTTTTTTTTTTGAAATAATATGGGTAATATTCATGATAAATTATTAAGTGAACTGTGCAAGTTAAAAACAATAGTTTCATATTTTTTTCCCCACCCCCCCTTTCCCGAGTCAGCACCTTCAAGTGTTACCACTCCCCAAAAGGTGTGCAATGCACTCATTGTGTAGGCACACCCCCATCCTCTCCCCCACCCCCCACCTCAGTCTGATGTCCAATTGGTGTCATTCCCAGATTTGTATTTAGGTGATGATCAGGGAAACCAATTTTCTGGTGAGTACATGTGATGCTTGTTTTTCCATTCTTGGGATACTTCACTTAATATAATGGGTTCCAACTCTCTCCAGGAGAACCATAGAGATGTCGTATCTTCATCATTCCTTATAGCTAAGTAATATTCCATGGTATACATATACCACAGTTTACTAATCCAATCATGTATTGATGGGCATTTGGGTTGTTTCCACATCTTTGCTATTGTGAATTGTGCTGCTATAAACATTTGGGTACACGTGCCTTTGTAACAGAATGACCTTTTTTCCTTTGGGTATATGCCCAGTAATGGGATTGCTGGGTCAAATGGCAGGTCTACTTGAATCTGTTTAAGATACCTCCATAATGCTTTCCACAGGGGTTGCACTAGTTTGCAGTCCCACCAGCAGTGTATTAGTGTTCCTGTCTCTCCACACCCACGCCAACATGTGTTGTTTTGGGTTTTTTTGATAAAGGCCATTCTCACTGGGGTTAAGTGATATCTCATTGTGGTTTTGATTTGCATTTCCCTGATGATTAGAAAACATTGCAATGAAGTTCTACCCAACAAGCAGAACAAAAAACCGTCTCACTTATCGGTTTTCTCAATAAATGTGAATGGCTTGAATTCCCCGCTCAAGAGACATAGACTGGCCCAATGGATAAAAAAGCACAAGCCAAGTATCTGCTGTCTCCAAGAAACCCACCTAACGAGCAAAGATGCATTTAGACTGAAAGTAAAAGGATGGAAATCGGTATTTCAAGCAAACGGTAACGAAAAGAAAGCTGGTGTGGCAATCTTAATTTCCAATAACTTAGCTTTCAAACCAACAAAAATAATAAAAGACAAAAATGGCTACTACATACTGGTCAAGGGCACAATTCAACAAGAAGCCATGACTATACTCAATATATATGCACCCAACCTAGGTGCACCTAGATTCATAAAGCAAACCCTACTAGATCTGAACCAGATGATAGATAATAATACTGTAATAGCTGGAGACTTTAACACCCCACTGACAGTACAGGACAGATCCTCTAAACAGAAAATAAACAAAGACATAATGGACCTAAATAGAATGCTAGAACAAATGGGCATGGCTGACATCTATAGGACATTCTACCCAAAGTCCACAGAATATACATTCTTCTCATCAGCTCACGGGACATTCTCTAAGATTGACCATGTCCTAGGACATAAATCATGTCTTCAAAAATTCAAAAAAATAGAAATTATACCATGCATCTTCTCAGATCACAGCGGAATAAAAGTAACAATGATCACAAACAGAAACCCTCACTCTTACTCAAAGTCATGGAAGCTAAATAACCTTCTCCTGAATAATTATTCTATAAAAGAAGAAATCAAGATGGAAATCAAAAATTTCTTTGAATTAAATGACAATGGAGATACAACTTATCAAAATCTATGGGATGCAGCTAAAGCAGTCCTGAGAGGAAAATTCATATCCATAAATGCCTATATCAAAAAGACAGAAAACATGCAAATAGACAACCTAACGAATAGACTCAAAGAGCTGGAGAAAGAAGAACAGAACGATCCCAAACCCAGCAGAAGGCGAGAAATTACTAAGATCAAATCAGAACTAAATGAAAAGGACAACAAAGAAACTATAAGGGAAATTAATAAAACAAAAAGTTGGTTCTTTGAAAAGATAAACAAAATAGACACACCCCTGGCTAGACTAACCAAGAGCACAAAAGTAAAATCTCTAATAACCTCCATTAGGAACATGAAAGGAGAAATCACAACCGATGCTACAGAGATACAAGATATCATCTATGAATTCTACAAAAATCTTTATGCACACAAACTGGAGAACGTGGAGGAAATGGACAAATTTTTAGAGACACATAGTCTTCCCAGGCTCAACCAGGAAGAAATAGAGTACCTGAACAGACCAATATCAAGAACTGAAATCGAAACAGCAATAAAAAACCTTCCCAAAAAGAAAAGCCCTGGTCCAGATGGGTTCACACCTGAATTTTACCATACATACAAAGAAGAACTGGTGCCCATCCTACATAAACTATTCTCCAATATTGAGAAGGATGGAGTTCTCCCCAACACGTTCTACCAAGCCAATATAACATTAATACCAATCCTAATTCTAACCATACCCCTTCATAAAACACTAACTCCTAACCGCTAACCCTAACACTAACCAAAAACCCTAATCACTAATCCCTAACCCTAACGCTTAACCTTTACCCTAACCGTTAACCCTCACCCTAAATCTTAACACTGACCCTAACCTTAAACTTTAACTCTAAGCCTAACCCTTAACCCTACAGTAAGGAAGACCCTTAATGCTAATGGGATCCCTTATCCCTAACCCTAACACTACAGCTAAAAATAACCCTAACCTTGGATCCTTAAACCTAACCCCTAACACTTACTTTAACCCCAAACCCTAACCCTAATCCTAAGCATTAAACCTAACCCTATATCTTAACCCTAACGCTAGCCCTTACCCTAACGCCTAGATCTAACCCTAAATCTAACCTACCGCCTAATCCTAAACTTAAGCCCTAATGCTAACACTAACCCTGAACCCTAAACCTACCCGTAACCCTTAACACTAACCCTATCTGTGAACCTTAAACCTGACCCTAACCATTACCCGCACCCAAGCATTTAACCCTGATTCTAACCCTAATCCTTAATGATAAACCTAACACTAAACCCTAATCCTAAGCCCAGCACTTAACCCTAATCCTATCCCTTAACCCTAACCCTAACCCTAATGCTACCCCCTAAACGTTACCCTAACCGTGACCAGTAAACCTAACCCTAACCTCTAACACAAACCATAGGACATAACTCTAACCCTAAAACTAACCCTAACCCTAAACCTAACCCTAAACCCTAACTCTTAACCTTAACCCTAAGCGTTAACTCTCACGCTAACCTTTAATCCTAACCCTAATCCTAATCTTCAACCCTAAACCTAACACTTAACCCTAACCCTGTACCAAACCTTAACCCCTCATCTTAACCCTAACCGTAAACCTCAACCCTAAACCAAAGTGTAACCGTTAAACCTAAGAGTAACCTTTAACCCTAACCCTAATCCCTAACCCTAAGCCCTCACCCTAACACTAAACTTCATCCTTAACCCTAACCAGAATCCTAACCCTAAATCTAATTCTCAGACTTCTTGCTTTCTTAGAGTTTAGAAAGCCTGCAATCCTCCCATGCCATGCGTGAAAGGAGGCTCTACCACTGTGTCCTGCATGAAACCCACGGGCCCATACCCAGAGTATGATAGAGTGGGTTCCCGGGTACAATCCCAGCCCCCTAAACTCCCCCCGCCCGCCTAATGCAGACAGGGCCCGTGCGCTAACATAAACAATACCTTTAACAGATAACCCTAACCCTGAACATAACACCCAACCCTGTTCCTATTTCTCCCCTTAACACGTAAACCTCACCGTGCGCCTAACTTTAACCTCTTATCCTAACGTTAATGCATAACCCATTTCCTGAGAACAACCCCTATCCCATATTTCTAACCCTATCTCCTAGTCATCACTGTGACACCTAATCCCTAACCCTAATTCTAAACCGCTAACCCTAACCGTAACCCTACCTACAACCCTAACACTGACAGTAACCCTTACTTCTAACCCCAACGCTATGCCTAACAAAAACCCTAACCCTTGACCCTAACCCTTCACCCTAACCCCTAAGCCTTACCCTAACCCTTAACCCTAATCCTAATCCTAACCATTAAACCTAACCCTAGCTCTTAAAGCTAACCCTAAACCTTACCCTCACGACTAGACCTAACCCTGACACTAACCTAACACCTAACCCTAACCAGAACCCCTAAAGCTAACTCTGAACCCTATCCCTAACTCCAGCAGGAAACTTTAACCCTAAACCTAAGCCCAACCCGTAACCCTAATCCTATCCTTTTACCCTAAAACTAACCCCTAAACCTAACCCCTATACCTCACCCTAACTCTAACCCCAATCCTAATTCTAACCATACCCCTTCATAAAACACTAACTCCTAACCGCTAACCCTAACACTAACCAAAATCCCTAAACACTAATCCCTAACCCTAACGCTTACCCTTTACCCTAACCGTTAACCCTCACCCTAAATCTTAACACTGACCCTAACCTTAACCTTTAACTCTAAGCCTAACCCTTAACCCTACAGTAAGGAAGACCCTTAATGATAATGGGATCCCTTATCCCTAATCCTAACACTACAGCTAAAAATAACCCTAACCTTGGATCCTTAAACCTAACCCCTAACACTTACTTTAACCCCAAACCCTAACCCTAATCCTAAGCATTAAACCTAACCCTATCTCTTAACCCTAACGCTAGCCCTTACCCTAACGCCTAGATCTAACCCTAAATCTAACCTACCGCCTAATCCTAACCTTCAGCACTAATGCTAACACTAAACCTGAACCCTAAACCTACCCGTAACCCTTAACACTAACCCTATCCGTGAACCTTAAACCTGACCCTAACCATTAACCGCACCCAAACATTTAACCCTGAACCTAACCCTAATCCTTAATGCTAAACCTAACACTAAACCCTAACCCTAAGCCCAACACTTATCCCTAATCCTATCCCTTAACCCTAAACCTAACCCTAATGCTACCCCCTAAACGTAACCCTAACCGTGACCAGTAAACCTAACCCTAACCTCTAACACAAACCATAGCACATAACTCTAACCCTAAAACTAACCCTAACCCTAACCCTAACCCTAAAACCTAACTCTTAACCTTAACCCTAAGCGTTAACTCTCACGCTAACCTTTAATCCTAACCCTAATCCTAATCTTCAACCCTAAACCTAACACTTAACCCTAAACCTGTACCAAACCCTAACCCCTCATCTTAACGCTAACTGTAAACCTCGACCCTAAACCAAAGTGTAACCGTTAAACCTAAGAGTAACCTTTAACCCTAACCCTAATCCCTAACCCTAAGCCCTCACCCTAACACTAAACTTCATCCTTAACCCTAACCAGAATCCTAACCCTAAATCTAATTCTCAGACTTCTTGCTTTCTTAGAGTTTAGAAAGCCTGCAATCCTCCCATGCCATGCGTGAAAGGAGGCTCTACCACTGTGTCCTGCATGAAACCCACGGGCCCATACCCAGAGTATGATAGAGTGGGTCCCCGGGTACAATCCCAGCCCCCTAAACTCCCCCCGCCCGCCTAATGCAGACAGGGCCCATGCGCTAAGCATAAACAATACCTTTAACAGATAACCCTAAGCCTGAACATAACACCCAACCCTGTTCCTATTTCTCCCCTTAACACGTAAACCTCACCGTGCGCCTAACTTTAACCTCTTATCCTAACGTTAATGCATAACCCATTTCCTGAGAACAACCCCTATCCCATAATTCTAACCCTATCTCCTAGTCATCACTGTGACACCTAATCCCTAACCCTAATTCTAAACCGCTAACCCTAACCGTAACCCTACCTACAACCCTAACACTGACAGTAACCCTTACTTCTAACCCCAACGCTATGCCTAACAAAAACCCTAACCCTTGAACCTAACCCTTCACCCTAACCCCTAAGCCTTACCCTAACCCTTAACCCTAATCTTAATCCTAACCATTAAACCTAACCCTAGCTCTTAAAGCTAACCCTAAACCTTACCCTCACGACTAGGCCTAACCCTGACACTAACATAACACCTAACCCTAACCAGAACCCCTAAAGCTAACCCTGAAACCTATCGCTAACCCTAGCAGTAAACTTTAACCCTAAACCTAAGCCCAACCCGTAACCCTAATCCTATCCTTTTACCCTAAAACTAACCCCTAAACGTAACCCCTATACCTCACCCTAACTCTAACCCCAATCCTAATTCTAACCATACCCCTTCATAAAACACTAACTCCTAACCGCTAACCCTAAAACTAACCAAAAACCCTAATCACTAATCCCTAACGCTAACGCTTAACCTTTACCCTAACCGTTAACCCTCACCCTAAATCTTAACACTGACCCTAACCTTAACCTTTAACTCTAAGCCTAACCCTTAACCCTAAAGTAAGGAAGACCCTTAATGCTAATGGGATCCCTTATCCCTAACCCTAACACTACAGCTAAAAATAACCCTAACCTTGGATCCTTAAACCTAACCCCTAACACTTACTTTAACCCGAAAACCTAACCCTAATCCTAAGCATTAAACCTAACCCTATCTCTTAACCCTAACGCTAGCCCTTACCCTAACGCCTAGATCTAACCCTAAATCTAACCTACCGCCTAATCCTAACCTTAAGCCCTAATGTTAACACTAACCCTGAACCCTAAACCTACCCGTAACGCTTAAGACTAACCCTATCCGTGAACCTTAACCCTGACCCTAACCATTACCCGCACCCAAGCATTTAACACTGACCCTAACCCTAATCCTTAATGCTAACCCTAACACTAAACCCTAATCCTAAGCCCAACATTTAACACTAATCCTATCCCTTTACCCTAACCCTAACCCTAACCATAATGCTAACCCCTAAACGTAACCCTAACCGTGACCAGTAAACCTAACCCTAACCTCTAACACAAACCATAGCACATAACTCTAACCCTAAAACTAACCCTAACCCTAACCCTAAACCTAAACCCTAAGTCTTAACCTTAACCCTAAGCGTTATCTCTCACGCTAACCTTTAATCCTAACCCTAATCCTAATCTTCAACCCTAAACATAACACTTAACCCTAACCCTGTACCAAACCCTAACCCCTCATCTTAACCCTAACTGTAAACCTCAACCCTAAACCAAAGTGTAACCGTTAAACCTAAGAGTAACATTTAACCCTAACCCTAATCCCTAACCCTAAGCCCTCACCCTAACACTAAACTTCATCCTTAACCCTAACCAGAATCCTAACCCTAAATCTAATTCTCAGACTTCTTGCTTTCTTAGAGTTTAGAAAGCCTGCAATCCTCCCATGCCATGCGTGAAAGGAGGCTCTACCACTGTGTCCTGCATGAAACCCACGGACCCTATCCAGAGTATGATAGAGTGGATTCCCGGGTACAATCCCAGACCCCTAAACTCCCCCCGCCCGCCTAATGCAGACAGGGCCCGTGCACTAAGCATAAACAATACCTTTAACAGAGAACCCTAACCCTGAACATAACACCCAACCCTGTTCCTATTTCTCCCCTTAACACGTAAACCTCACCGTGCGCCTAACTTTAACCTCTTATCCTAACGTTAATGCATAACCCATTTCCTGAGAACAACCCCTATCCCATAATTCTAACCCTATCTCCTAGTCATCACTGTGACACCTAATCCCTAACCCTAATTCTAAACCGCTAACCCTAACCGTAACCCTACCTACAACCCTAACACTGACAGTAACCCTTACTTCTAACCCCAACGCTATGCCTAACAAAAACCCTAACCCTTGACCCTAACCCTTCACCCTAACCCCTAAGCCTTACCCTAACCCTTAACCCTAATCCTAATCCTAACCATTAAACCTAACCCTAGTTCTTAAAGCTAACCCTAAACCTTACCCTCACGACTAGACCTAACCCTGACACTAACCTAACACCTAACCCTAACCAGA
Source organism: Eulemur rufifrons (assembly GCF_041146395.1). Lineage (NCBI taxonomy): Eukaryota > Metazoa > Chordata > Mammalia > Primates > Lemuridae > Eulemur > Eulemur rufifrons. The sequence continues at coordinate 297,502 of NW_027182828.1, read as the reverse complement.
ACCCCTAAAGCTAACCCTGAAGCCTATCCCTAACACAAACAGTAAACTTTAACCCTAAACCTAAGCCCAACCCGTAACCCTAATCCTATCCTTTTACCCTAAAACTAACCCCTAAACCTAACCCCTATACCTCACCCTAACTCTAACCCCAATCCTAATTCTAACCATACCCCTTCATAAAACACTAACTCCTAACCGCTAACCCTAACACTAACCAAAAACCCTAATCACTAATCCCTAACCCTAACGCTTAACCTTTACCCTAACCGTTAACCCTCACCCTAAATCTTAACACAGACCCTAACCTTAACCTTTAACTCTAAGCCTAACCCTTAACCCTACAGTAAGGAAGACCCTTAATGCTAATGGGATCCCTTATCCCTAACCCTAACACTACAGCTAAAAATAACCCTAACCTTGGATCCTTAAACCTAACCCCTAACACTTACTTTAACCCCAAACCCTAACCCTAATCCTAAGCATTAAACCTAACTCTATCTCTTAACCCTAACGCTAGCCCTTACCCTAACGCCTAGATCTAACCCTAAATCTAACCTACCGCCTGATCCTAACCTTAAGCCCTAATGCTAACTCTTACCCTGAACCCTAAACCTACCCGTAACCCTTAACACTAACCCTATCCGTGAACCTTCACCCTGACCCTAACCATTACCCGCACCCAAGCATTTAACCCTGACCCTAACCCTAATCCTTAATGCTAACCCTAACACTAAACCCTAACCCTAAGCCCAACACTTATCCCTAATCCTATCCCTTAACCCTAACCCTAACCCTAATGCTAACCCCTAAACGTAACCATAACCGTGACCAGTAAAGCTAACCGTAACTTGTAACACAAGCCATAGCACATAAGTCTAACCCTAAAACTAACCCTAAGCATAACCCTAACCCTAAACCCTAACTCTTAACCTTAACACTAAGCGTTAACTCTCACGCTAACCTTTAATCCTAACCCTAATCCTAATCTTCAACCCTAAACCTAACACTTAACCCTAACCCTGTACCAAACCCTAACCTCTCATCTTAACCCTAACGGTAAACCTCGACCCTAAACCAAAGTGTAACCGTTAAACCTAAGAGTAACCTTTAACCCTAACCCTAATCCCTAACCCTAAGCCCTCACCCTAACACTAAACTTCATCCTTAACCCTAACCAGAATCCTAACCCTAAATCTAATTCTCAGACTTCTTGCTTTCTTAGAGTTTAGAAAGCCTGCAATCCTCCCATGCCATGCGTGAAAGGAGGCTCTACCACTGTGTCCTGCATGAAACCCACGGGCCCATACCCAGAGTATGATAGAGTGGGTTCCCAGGTACAATCCCAGCCCCCTAAACTCCCCCCGCCCGCCTAATGCAGACAGGGCCTGTGCGCTAAGCATAAACAATACCTTTAACAGATAACCCTAACCCTGAACATAACACTCAACCATGTTCCTATTTCTCCCCTTAACACGTAAACCTCACCGTGCGCCTAACTTTAACCTCTTATCCTAACGTTAATGCATAACCCATTTCCTGAGAACAACCCCTATCCCATAATTCTAACCCTATCTCCTAGTCATCACTGTGACACCTAATCCCTAACCCTAATTCTAAACCGCTAACCCTAACCGTAACCCTACCTACAACCCTAACACTGACAGTAACCCTTACTTCTAACCCCAACGCTATGCCTCACAAAAACCCTAACCCTTGACCCTAACCCTTCACCCTAACCCCTAAGCCTTACCCTAACCCTTAACCCTAATCCTAATCCTAACCATTAAACCTAACCCTAGCTCTTAAAGCTAACCCTAAACCTTACCCTCACGACTAGACCTAACCCTGACACTAACCTAAACCTACCCCTAAGCAGAACCCCTAAAGCTAAGCCTGAACCCTATCCCTAACTCTAGCAGTAAACTTTAACCCTAAACCTAAGCCCAACCCGTAACCCTAATCCTATCCTTTTACCCTAAAACTAACCCCTAAACCTAACCCCTATACCTCACCCTAACTCTACCCCAATGCTAATTCTAACCATACCCCTTCATAAAACACTAACTCCTAACCGCAAACCCTAACACTAACCAAAATCCCTAATCACTAATCCCTAACCCTAACGCTTAACCTTTACCCTAACCGTTAACCCTCACCCTAAATCTTAACACTGACCCTAACCTTAACCTTTAACTCTAAGCCTAACCCTTAACTCTACAGTAAGGAAGACCCTTAATGCTAATAGGATCCCTTATCCCTAACCCTAACACTACAGCTAAAAATAACCCTAACCTTGGATCCTTAAACCTAACCCCTAACACTTATTTTAACTCCAAACCCTAACCCTAATCCTAAGCATTAAACCTAACCCTATCTCTTAACCCTAACGCTAGCCCTTACCCTAACGCCTCGATCTAACCCTAAATCTAACCTACCGCCTAATCTTAACCTTAAGCCCTAATGCTAAATCTAACCCTGAACCCTGAACCTACCCGTAACCCTTAACACTAACCCTATCCGTGAGCCTTAACCCTGACCCTAACCATTACCCGCACCCAATCATTTAACCCTGACCCTAACCCTAATACTTAATGCTAACCCTAACACTAAACCCTAACTCTAAGCCCAACACTTATCCCTAATCCTATCCCTTAACCTTAACCCTAAGCCTAATGCTACCCCCTAAACGTCACTCTCACCGTGACCAGTAAACCTAACCCTAACCTCTAACACAAACCATAGCACATAACTCTAACCCTAAAACTAACCCTAACCCTAACCCTAAACCTAAACCCTAACTCTTAACCTTAACCCTAAGCGTTATCTCTCACGCTAAACTTTAATCCTATCCCTAATCCTAATCTTCAACCCTAAACATAACACTTAACCCTAACCCTGTACCAAACCCTAACCCCTCATCTTAACCCTAACCGTAAACCTCAACCCTAAACCAAAGTGTAACCGTTAAACCTAAGAGTAACATTTACCCTAACCCTAATCCCTAACCCTAAGCCCTCACCCTAACACTAAACTTCATCCTTAACCCTAACCAGAATCCTAACCCTAAATCTAATTCTCAGACTTCTTGCTTTCTTAGAGTTTAGAAAGCCTGCAATCCTCCCATGCCATGCGTGAAAGGAGGCTCTACCACTGTGTCCTGCATGAAACCCACGGCCCCTATCCAGAGTATGATAGAGTGGGTTCCCGGGTACAATCCCAGACCCCTAAACTCCCCCCGCCCGCCTAATGCAGACAGGGCCCGTGCACTAAGCATAAACAATACCTCTAACAGATAACCCTAACCCTGAACATAACACCCAACCCTGTTCCTATTTCTCCCCTTAACACGTAAACCTCACCGTGCGCCTAACTTTAACCTCTTATCCTAACGTTAATGCATAACCCATTTCCTGAGAAAAACCCCTATCCCATAATTCTAACCCTATCTCCTAGTCATCACTGTGACACCTAATCCCTAACCCTAATTCTAAACCGCTAACCCTAACCGTAACCCTACCTACAACCCTAACACTGACAGTAACCCTTACTTCTAACCCCAACGCTATGCCTAACAAAAACCCTAACCCTTGACCCTAACCCTTCACCCTAACGCCTAAGCCTTACCCTAACCCTTAACCCTAATCCTAATCCTAACCATTAAACCTAACCCTAGTTCTTAAAGCTAACCCTAAACCTTACCCTCACGACTAGACCTAACCCTGACACTAACCTAACACCTAACCCTAACCAGAACCCCTAAAGCTAACCCTGAAGCCTATCCCTAACCCAAACAGTAAACTTTAACCCTAAACCTAAGCCCAACCCGTAACCCTAATCCTATCCTTTTACCCTAAAACTAACCCCTAAACCTAACCCCTATACCTCACCCTAACTCTAACCCCAATCCTAATTCTAACCATACCCCTTCATAAAACACTAACTCCTAACCGCTAACCCTAACACTAACCAAAAACCCTAATCACTAATCCCTAACCCTAACGCTTAACCTTTACCCTAACCGTTAACCCTCACCCTAAATCTTAACACTGACCCTAACCTTAACCTTTAACTCTAAGCCTAACCCTTAACCCTACAGGAAGGAAGACCCTTAATGCTAATGGGATCCCTTATCCCTAACTCTAACACTACAGCTAAAAATATCCCTAACATTGGATCCTTAAACCTAACCCCTAACACTTACTTTAACCCCAAACCCTAACCCTAATCCTAAGCATTAAACCTAACCCTATCTCTTAACCCTAACTCTAGCCCTTACCCTAACGCCTAGATCTAACCCTAAATCTAACCTACCGCCTAATCCTAACCTTAAGCCCTAATGCTAACACTAACCCTGAACCCTAAACCTACCCGTAACGCTTAACACTAACCCTATCCGTGAACCATAACCCTGACCCTAACCATTACCCGCACCCAAGCATTTAACCCTGACCCTAACCCTAATCCTTAATGCTAACCCTAACACTAAACCCTAATCCTAAGCCCAACATTTAACACTAATCCTATCCCTTTACCCTAACCCTAACCCTAACCCTAACGCTAACCCCTAAACGTAACCCTAACCGTGACCAGTAAACCTAACCCTAACCTCTAACACAAACCATAGCACATAACTCTAACCCTAAAACTAACCCTAACCCTAACCCTAAACCTAAACCCTAACTCTTAACCTTAACCCTAAGCGTTATCTCTCACGCTAACCTTTAATCCTAACCCTAATCCTAATCTTCAACCCTAAACAGAACACTTAACCCTAACCCTGTACCAAACCCTAACCCCTCATCTTAACCCTAACCGTAAACCTCAACCCTAAACCAAAGTGTAACCGTTAAACCTAAGAGTAACATTTAACCCTAACCCTAATCCCTAACCCTAAGCCCTCACCCTAACACTAAACTTCATCCTTAACCCTAACCAGAATCCTAACCCTAAATCTAATTCTCAGACTTCTTGCTTTCTTAGAGTTTAGAAAGCCTGCAATCCTCCCGTGCCATGCGGGAAAGGAGGCTCTACCACTGTGTCCTGCATGAAACACACGGCCCCTATCCAGAGTATGATAGAGTGGGTTCCCGGGTACAATCCCAGCCCCCTAAACTCCCCCCGCCCGCCTAATGCAGACAGGGCCCGTGCACTAAGCATAAACAATACCTTTAACAGAGAACCCTAACCCTGAACATAACACCCAACCCTGTTCCTATTTCTCCCCTTAACACGTAAACCTCACCGTGCGCCTAACTTTAACCTCTTATCCTAACGTTAATGCATAACCCATTTCCTGAGAACAACCCCTATCCCATAATTCTAACCCTATCTCCTAGTCATCACTGTGACACCTAATCCCTAACCCTAATTCTAAACCGCTAACCCTAACCGTAACCCTACCTACAACCCTAACACTGACAGTAACCCTTACTTCTAACCCCAACGCTATGCCTAACAAAAACCCTAACCCTTGACCCTAACCCTTCACCCTAACGCCTAAGCCTTACCCTAACCCTTAACCCTAATCCTAATCCTAACCATTAAACCTAACCCTAGTTCTTAAAGCTAACCCTAAACCTTACCCTCACGACTAGACCTAACCCTGACACTAACCTAACACCTAACCCTAACCAGAACCCCTAAAGCTAACCCTGAAGCCTATCCCTAACCCAAACAGTAAACTTTAACCCTAAACCTAAGCCCAACCCGTAACCCTAATCCTATCCTTTTACCCTAAAACTAACCCCTAAACCTAACCCCTATACCTCACCCTAACTCTAACCCCAATCCTAATTCTAACCATACCCCTTCATAAAACACTAACTCCTAACCGCTAACCCTAACACTAACCAAAAACCCTAATCACTAATCCCTAACCCTAACGCTTAACCTTTACCCTAACCGTTAACCCTCACCCTAAATCTTAACACTGACCCTAACCTTAACCTTTAACTCTAAGCCTAACCCTTAACCCTACAGTAAGGAAGACCCTTAATGCTAATGGGATCCCTTATCCCTAACCCTAACACTACAGCTAATAATAACCCTAACCTTGGATCCTTAAACCTAACCCCTAACACTTACTTTAACCCCAAACCCTAACCCTAATCCTAAGCATTAAACCTAACCCTATCTCTTAACCCTAACGCTAGCCCTTACCCTAACGCCTAGATCTAACCCTAAATCTAACCTACCGCCTAATCCTAACCTTAAGCCCTAATGCTAACGCTAACCCTGAACCCTAAACCTACCCGTAACCCTTAACACTAACCCTATCCGTGAACCTAAACCCTGACCCTAACCATTACCCGCACCCAAGAATTTAACCGTTCCCCTAACCCTAATCCTTAATGCTAACCTTAACACTAAACCCTAACCCTAAGCCCAACACTTATCCCTAATCCTATCCCTTAACCCTAACCCTAACCCTAATGCTACCCCCTAAACGTAACCCTAACCGTGACCAGTAAACCTAACCCTAACCTCTAACACAAACCATAGCACATAACTCTAACCCTAAAACTAACCCTAACCCTAACCCTAACCCTAAACCCTAACTCTTAACCTTAACCCTAAGCGTTAACTCTCACACTAACCTTAAATCCTAACCCTAATCCTAATCTTCAACCCTAAACCTAACACTTAACCCTAACCCTGTACCAAACCCTAACCCCTCATCTTAACCCTAACCGTAAACCTCAACCCTAAACCAAAGTGTAACCGTTAAACCTAAGAGTAACCTTTAACCCTAACCCTATTCCCTAACCCTAAGCCCTCACCCTAACACTAAACTTCATCCTTAACCCTAACCAGAATCCTAACCCTAAATCTAATTCTCAGACTTCTTGCTTTCTTAGAGTTTAGAAAGCCTGCAATCCTCCCATGCCATGCGTGAAAGGAGGCTCTACCACTGTGTCCTGCATGAAACCCTGGTCCCATACCCAGAATATCATAGAGTGGGTTCCCGGGTACAATCCCAGCCCCCTAAACTCCCCCCGCCCGCCTAATGCAGACAGGGCCCGTGCGCTAAGCATAAACAATACCTTTAACAGATAACCCTAACCCTGAACATAACACCCAACCCTGTTCCTATTTCTCCCCTTAACACGTAAACCTCACCGTGCGCCTAACTTTAACCTCTTATCCTAACGTTAATGCATAACCCATTTCCTGAGAACAAACCCTATCCCATAATTCTAACCCTATCACCTAGTGATCACTGTGACACCTAATCCCTAACCCTAATTCTAAACCGCTAACCCTAACCGTAACCCTACCTACAACCCTAACACTGACAGTAACCCTTACTTCTAACCCCAACGCTATGCCTAACAAAAACCCTAACCCTTGACCCTAACCCTTCACCCTAACGCCTAAGCCTTACCCTAACCCTTAACCCTAATCCTAATCCTAACCATTAAACCTAACCCTAGCTCTTAAAGCTAACCCTAAACCTTACCCTCACGACTAGACCTAACCCTGACACTAACCTAACACCTAACCCTAACCAGAACCCCTAAAGCTAACCCTCAAACCTATCCCTAACACAAACAGTAAACTTTAACCCTAAACCTAAGCCCAACCCGTAACCCTAATCCTATCCTTTTACCCTAAAACTAACCCCTAAACCTAACCCCTATACCTCACCCTAACTCTAACCCCAATCCTAATTCTAACCATACCCCTTCATAAAACACTAACTCCTAACCGCTAACCCTAACACTAACCAAAAACCCTAATCACTAATCCCTAACCCTAACGCTTAACTTTTACCCTAACCGTTAACCCTCACCCTAAATCTTAACACTGACCCTAACCTTAACCTTTAACTCTAAGCCAAACCTTAACCCTACAGTAAGGAAGACCCTTAATGCTAATGGGATCCCTTATCCCTAACCCTAACACTACAGCTAATAATAACCCTAACCTTGGATCCTTAAACCTAACCCCTAACACTTACTTTAACCCCAAACCCTAACCCTAATCCTAAGCATTAAACCTAACCCTATCTCTTAACCCTAACGCTAGCCCTTACCCCAACTCCTAGATCTAACCCTAAATCTAACCTACCGCCTAATCCTAACCTTAAGCCCTAATGCTAACACTAACCCTGAATCCTAAACCTACCCGTAACCCTTAACACTAACCCTATCCGTGAACCTAAACCCTGACCCTAACCATTACCCGCACCCAAGCATTTAACCCTGACCCTAACCCTAATCCTTAATGCCAACCTTAACACTAAACCCTAACCCTAAGCCCAACACTTAAACCTAATCCTATCCCCTAACCCTAACCCTAACCCTAATGCTACCCCCTAAACGTAACCCTAACCGTGACCAGTAAACCTAACCCTAACCTCTAACACAAACCATAGCACATAACTCTAACCCTAAAACTAACCCTAACCCTAACCCTAACCCTAACTCTTAACCTTAACATTAAGCGTTAACTCTCACGCTAACCTTTAATCCTAACCCTAATCCTAATCTTCAACCCTAAACCTAACACTTAACCCTAACCCTGTACCAAACCCTAACCCCTCATCTTAACCCTAACTGTAAACCTGAACCCTAAACCAAAGTGTAACCGTTAAACCTAAGAGTAACCCTTAACCGTAACCCTAATCCCTAACCCTAAGCCCTCACCCTAACACTAAACTTCATCCTTAACCCTAACCAGAATCCTAACCCTAAATCTAATTCTCAGACTTCTTGCTTTCTTAGAGTTTAGAAAGCCTGCAATCCTCCCATGCCATGCGTGAAAGGAGGCTCTACCACTGTGTCCTGCATGAAACCCACGGCCCCTATCCAGAGTATGATAGAGTGGGTTCCCGGGTACAATCCCAGCCCCCTAAACTCCCCCCGCCCGCCTAATGCAGACAGGGCCCGTGCACTAAGCATAAACAATACCTTTAACAGAGAACCCTAACCCTGAACATAACACCCAACCCTGTTCCTATTTCTCCCCTTAACACGTAAACCTCACCGTGCGCCTAACTTTAACCTCTTATCCTAACGTTAATGCATAACCCATTTCCTGAGAACAACCCCTATCCCATAATTCTAACCCTATCTCCTAGTCATCACTGTGACACCTAATCCCTAACCCTAATTCTAAACCGCTAACCCTAACCGTAACCCTACCTACAACCCTAACACTGACAGTAACCCTTACTTCTAACCCCAACGCTATGCCTAACAAAAACCCTAACCCTTGACCCTAACCCTTGACCCTAACCCCTAAGCCTTACCCTAACCCTTAACCCTAATCCTAATCCTAACCATTAAACCTAACCCTAGTTCTGAAAGCTAACCCTAAACCTTACCCTCACGACTAGACCTAACCCTGACACTAACCTAAACCTACCCCTAAGCAGAACCCCTAAAGCTAAGCCTGAACCCTATCCCTAACTCTAGCATTAAACTTTAACCCTAAACCTAAGCCCAACCCGTAACCCTAATCCTATCCTTTTACCCTAAAACTAACCCCTAAACCTAACCCCTATACCTCACCCTAACTCTAACCCCAATCCTAATTCTAACCATACCCCTTCATAAAACAGGAACTCCTAACCGCTAACCCTAACACTAACCAAAAACCCTAATCACTAATCCCTAACCCTAACGCTTAACCTTTACCCTGACCGTTAACCCTCACCCTAAATCTTAACACTGACCCTAACCTTAACCTTTAACTCTAAGCCTAACCCTTAACCCTACAGTAAGGAAGACCCTTAATGCTAATGGGATCCCTTATCCCTAACCTTCACACTACAGCTAAAAATAACCCTAACCTTGGATCCTTAAACCTAACCCCTAACACTTACTTTATCCCCAAACCCTAACCCTAATTCTAAGCATTAAACCTAACCCTATCTCTTAACCCTAACGCTAGCCCTTACCCTAACGCCTACATCTAACCCTAAATCTAACCTACCGCCTAATCCTAACCTTAAGCCCTAATGCTAACACTAACCATGAACCCTAAACCTACCCGTAACCCTTAACACTAACCCTATCTGTGAACCTTAACCCTGACCCTAACCATTACCCGAACCCAAGCATTTAACCCTGATTCTAACCCTAATCCTTAATGATAAACCTAACACTAAACCCTAACCCTAAGCCCAACACTTAACCCTAATCCTATCCCTTAACCCTAACCCTAACCCTAATGCTACCCCCTAAACGTTACCCTAACCGTGACCAGTAAACCTAACCCTAACCTCTAACACAAACCATAGCACATAACTCTAACCCTAACACTAACCCTAACCCTAACCCTAACCCTAAACCCTAACTCTTAACCTTAACACTAAGCGTTAACTCTCACGCTAACCTTTAATCCTAACCCTAATCCTAATCTTCAACCCTAAACCTAACACTTAACCCTAACCCTGTACCAATCCCTAACCCCTCATCTTAACCCTAACTGTAAACCTCAACCCTAAACAAAAGTGTAACCCTTAAACATAAGAGTAACCTTTAACCCTAACACTAATCACTAACCCTAAACCCTCACCCTAACACTAAACTTCATCCTTAACCCTAACCAGAATCCTAACCCTAAATCTAATTCTCAGACTTCTTGCTTTCTTAGAGTTTAGAACGCCTGCAATCCTCCCATGCCATGCGTGAAAGGAGGCTCTACCACTGTGTCCTGCATGAAACCCACGGGCCCATACCCAGAGTATGATAGAGTGGGTTCCCGGGTACAATCCCAGCCCCCTAAACTCCCCCCACCCGCTTAATGCAGACAGGGCCCGTGCGCTAAGCGTAAACAATACCTTTAACAGAAAACCCTAACCCTGAACATAACACCCAACCCTGTTCCTATTTCTCCCCTTAACACGTAAACCTCACCGTGCGCCTAACTTTAACCTCTTATCCTAACGTTAATGCATAACCCATTTCCTGAGAACAACCCCTATCCCATAATTCTAACCCTATCTCCTAGTCATCACTGTTACACCTAATCCCTAACCCTAATTCTAAACCGCTAACCCTAACCGTAACCCTACCTACAACCCTAACACTGACAGTAACCATTACTTCTAACCCCAACGCTATTCCTAACAAAAACCCTAACCCTTGACCCTAACCCTTCACCCTAACCCCTAAGCCTTACCCTAACCCTTAACCCTAATCCTAATCCTAACCATTAAACATAACCCTAGCTCTTAAAGCTAACCCTAACCTTACCTTCACGACTAGACCTAACCCTGACACTAACCTAACACCTACCCCTAAGCAGAACCCCTAAAGCTAACCCTGAACCCTATCCCTAACCCTAGCAGTAAACTTTAACCCTAAACCTAAGCCCAACCCGTAACCCTAATCCTATCCTTTTACCCTAAAACTAACCCCTAAACCTAACCCCTATACCTCACCCTAACTCTACCCCAATGCTAATTCTAACCATACCCCTTCATAAAACACTAACTCCTAACCGCAAACCCTAACACTAACCAAAATCCCTAATCACTAATCCCTAACCCTAACGCTTAATCTTTACCCTAACCGTTAACCCTCACCCTAAATCTTAACACTGACCCTAACCTTAACCTTTAACTCTAAGCCTAACCCTTAAGCCTACAGTAAGGAAGACCCTTAATGCTAATGGGATCCCTTATCCCTACCCCTAACACTACAGCTAAAAATAACCCTAACCTTGGATCCTTAAACCTAACCCCTAACACTTATTTTAACTCCAAACCCTAACCCTAATCCTAAGCATTAAACCTAACCCTATCTCTTAACCCTAACGCTAGCCCTTACCCTAACGCCTCGATCTAACCCTAAATCTAACCTACCGCCTAATCCTAACCTTAAGCCCTAATGCTAACACCAACCCTGAACCCTAAACCTACCCGTAACGCTTAACACTAACCCTATCCGTGAACCTTAACCCTGACCCTAACCATTACCCGCACCCAAGCATTTAACCCTGACCCTAACCCTAATGCTTAATGCTAACCCTAACACTAAACCCTAATCCTAAGCCCAACATTTAACACTAATCCTATCCCTTTACCCTAACCCTAACCCTAACCCTAATGCTAACCCCTAAACGTAACCCTAACCGTGACCAGTAAACCTAACCCTAACCTCTAACACAAACCATAGCACATAACTCTAACCCTAAAACTAACCCTAACCCTAACCCTAAACCTAAACCCTAACTCTTAACCTTAACCCTAAGCGTTATCTCTCACGCTCACCTTTAATCCTAACCCTAATCCTAATCTTCAACCCTAAACATAACACTTAACCCTAACCCTGTACCAAACCCTAACCCCTCATCTTAACCCTAACCGTAAACCTCAACCCTAAACCAAAGTGTAACCGTTAAACCTAAGAGTAACATTTAACCCTAACCCTAATCCCTAACCCTAAGCCCTCACCCTAACACTAAACTTCATCCTTAACCCTAACCAGAATCCTAACCCTAAATCTAATTCTCAGACTTCTTGCTTTCTTAGAGTTTAGAAAGCCTGCAATCCTCCCGTGCGATGCGGGAAAGGAGGCTCTACCACTGTGTCCTGCATGAAACCCACGGCCCCTATCCAGAGTATGATAGAGTGGGTTCCCGGGTACAATCCCAGCCCCCTAAACTCCCCCCGCCCGCCTAATGCAGACAGGGCCCGTGCACTAAGCATAAACAATACCTTTAACAGAGAACCCTAACCCTGAACATAACACCCAACCCTGTTCCTATTTCTCCCCTTACCACGTAAACCTCACCGTGCGCCTAACTTTAACCTCTTATCCTAACGTTAATGCATAACCCATTTCCTGAGAAAAACCCCTATCCCATAATTCTAACCCTATCTCCTAGTCATCACTGTGACACCTAATCCCTAACCCTAATTCTAAACCGCTAACCCTAACCGTAACCCTACCTACAACCCTAACACTGACAGTAACCCTTACTTCTAACCCCAACGCTATGCCTAACAAAAACCCTAACCCTTGACCCTAACCCTTCACCCTAACGCCTAAGCCTTACCCTAACCCTTAACCCTAATCCTAATCCTAACCATTAAACCTAACCCTAGTTCTTAAAGCTAACCCTAAACCTTACCCTCACGACTAGACCTAACCCTGACACTAACCTAACACCTAACCCTAACCAGAACCCCTAAAGCTAACCCTGAAGCCTATCCCTAACCCAAACAGTAAACTTTAACCCTAAACCTAAGCCCAACCCGTAACCCTAATCCTATCCTTTTACCCTAAAACTAACCCCTAAACCTAACCCCTATACCTCACCCTAACTCTAACCCCAATCCTAATTCTAACCATACCCCTTCATAAAACACTAACTCCTAACCGCTAACCCTAACACTAACCAAAAACCCTAATCACTAATCCCTAACCCTAACGCTTAACCTTTACCCTAACCGTTAACCCTCACCCTAAATCTTAACACTGACCCTAACCTTAAACTTTAACTCTAAGCCTAACCCTTAACCCTACAGTAAGGAAGACCCTTTTGCTAATGGGATCCCTTATCCCTAACCCTAACACTACAGCTAATAATAACCCTAACCTTGGATCCTTAAACCTAACCCCTAACACTTACTTTAACCCCAAACCCTAACCCTAATCCTAAGCATTAAACCTAACCCTATCTCTTAACCCTAACGCTAGCCCTTACCCTAACGCCTAGATCTAACCCTAAATCTAACCTACCGCCTAATCCTAACCTTAAGCCCTAATGCTAACGCTAACCCTGAACCCTAAACCTACCCGTAACCCTTAACACTAACCCTATCCGTGAACCTAAACCCTGACCCTAACCATTACCCGCACCCAAGAATTTAACCGTTCCCCTAACCCTAATCCTTAATGATAACCTTAACACTAAACCCTAACCCTAAGCCCAACACTTATCCCTAATCCTATCCCTTAACCCTAACCCTAACCCTAATGCTACCCCCTAAACGTAACCCTAACCGTGACCAGTAAACCTAACCCTAACCTCTAACACAAACCATAGCACATAACTCTAACCCTAAAACTAACCCTAACCCTAACCCTAAACCTAAACCCTAACTCTTAACCTTAACCCTAAGCGTTATCTCTCACGCTAACCTTTAATCCTAACCCTAATCCTAATCTTCAACCCTAAACATAACACTTAACCCTAACCCTGTACCAAACCCTAACCCCTCATCTTAACCCTAACCGTAAACCTCAACCCTAAACCAAAGTGTAACCGTTAAACCTAAGAGTAATATTTAACCCTAACCCTAATCCCTAACCCTAAGCCCTCACCCTAACACTAAACTTCATCCTTAACCCTAACCAGAATCCTAACCCTAAATCTAATTCTCAGACTTCTTGCTTTCTTAGAGTTTAGAAAGCCTGCAATCCTCCCGTGCCATGCGGGAAAGGAGGCTCTACCACTGTGTCCTGCATGAAACCCACGGCCCCTATCCAGAGTATGATAGAGTGGGTTCCCGGGTACAATCCCAGCCCCCTAAACTCCCCCCGCCCGCCTAATGCAGACAGGGCCCGTGGGCTAAGCATAAACAATACCTTTAACAGATAACCCTAACCCTGAACATAACACCCAACCCTGTTCCTATTTCTCCCCTTAACACGTAAACCTCACCGTGCGCCTAACTTTAACCTCTTATCCTAACGTTAATGCATAACCCATTTCCTGAGAAAAACCCCTATCCCATAATTCTAACCCTATCTCCTAGTCATCACTGTGACACCTAATCCCTAACCCTAATTCTAAACCGCTAACCCTAACCGTAACCCTACCTACAACCCTAACACTGACAGTAACCCTTACTTCTAACCCCAACGCTATGCCTAACAAAAACCCTAACCCTTGACCCTAACCCTTCACCCTAACGCCTAAGCCTTACCCTAACCCTTAACCCTAATCCTAATCCTAACCATTAAACCTAACCCTAGTTCTTAAAGCTAACCCTAAACCTTACCCTCACGACTAGACCTAACCCTGACACTAACCTAACACCTAACCCTAACCAGAACCCCTAAAGCTAACCCTGAAGCCTATCCCTAACCCAAACAGTAAACTTTAACCCTAAACCTAAGCCCAACCCGTAACCCTAATCCTATCCTTTTACCCTAAAACTAACCCCTAAACCTAACCCCTATACCTCACCCTAACTCTAACCCCAATCCTAATTCTAACCATACCCCTTCATAAAACACTAACTCCTAACCGCTAACCCTAACACTAACCAAAAACCCTAATCACTAATCCCTAACCCTAACGCTTAACCTTTACCCTAACCGTTAACCCTCACCCTAAATCTTAACACTGACCCTAACCTTAACCTTTAACTCTAAGCCTAACCCTTAACCCTACAGTAAGGAAGACCCTTAATGCTAATGGGATCCCTTATCCCTAACCCTAACACTACAGCTAATAATAACCCTAACCTTGGATCCTTAAACCTAACCCCTAACACTTACTTTAACCCCAAACCCTAACCCTAATCCTAAGCATTAAACCTAACCCTATCTCTTAACCCTAACGCTAGCCCTTACCCTAACGCCTAGATCTAACCCTAAATCTAACCTACCGCCTAATCCTAACCTTAAGCCCTAATGCTAACACTAACCCTGAACCCTAAACCTACCCGTAACCCTTAACACTAACCCTATCCGTGAACCTAAACCCTGACCCTAACCATTACCCGCACCCAAGAATTTAACCGTGCCCCTAACCCTAATCCTTAATGATAACCTTAACACTAAACCCTAACCCTAAGCCCAACACTTATCCCTAATCCTATCCCTTAACCCTAACCCTAACCCTAATGCTACCCCCTAAACGTAACCCTAACCGTGACCAGTAAACCTAACCCTAACCTCTAACACAAACCATAGCACATAACTCTAACCCTAAAACTAACCCTAACCCTAACCCTAACCCTAACCCTAAACCCTAACTCTTAACCTTAACCCTAAGCGTTAACTCTCACACTAACCTTAAATCCTAACCCTAATCCTAATCTTCAACCCTAAACCTAACACTTAACCCTAACCCTGTACCAAACCCTAACCCCTCATCTTAACCCTAACCGTAAACCTCAACCCTAAACCAAAGTGTAACCGTTAAACCTAAGAGTAACCTTTAACCCTAACCCTATTCCCTAACCCTAAGCCCTCACCCTAACACTAAACTTCATCCTTAACCCTAACCAGAATCCTAACCCTAAATCTAATTCTCAGACTTCTTGCTTTCTTAGAGTTTAGAAAGCCTGCAATCCTCCCATGCCATGCGTGAAAGGAGGCTCTACCACTGTGTCATGCATGAAACCCTGGTCCCATACCCAGAATATCATAGAGTGGGTTCCCGGGTACAATCCCAGCCCCCTAAACTCCCCCCGCCCGCCTAATGCAGACAGGGCCCGTGCGCTAAGCATAAACAATACCTTTAACAGATAACCCTAACCCTGAACATAACACCCAACCCTGTTCCTATTTCTCCCCTTAACACGTAAACCTCACCGTGCGCCTAACTTTAACCTCTTATCCTAACGTTAATGAATAACCCATTTCCTGAGAACAAATCCTATCCCATAATTCTAACCCTATCACCTAGTGATCACTGTGACACCTAATCCCTAACCCTAATTCTAAACCGCTAACCCTAACCGTAACCCTACCTACAACCCTAACACTGACAGTAACCCTTACTTCTAACCCCAACGCTATGCCTAACAAAAACCCTAACCCTTGACCCTAACCCTTCACCCTAACGCCTAAGCCTTACCCTAACCCTTAACCCTAATCCTAATCCTAACCATTAAACCTAACCCTAGCTCTTAAAGCTAACCCTAAACCTTACCCTCACGACTAGACCTAACCCTGACACTAACCTAACACCTAACCCTAAGCAGAACCCCTAAAGCTAACCCTAAAACCTATCCCTAACCCTAGCAGTAAACTTTAACCCTAAACCTAAGCCCAACCCGTAACCCTAATCCTATCCTTTTACCCTAAAACTAACCCCTAAACCTAACCCCTATACCTCACCCTAACTCTAACCCCAATCCTAATTCTAACCATACCCCTTCATAAAACACTAACTCCTAACCGCTAACCCTAACACTAACCAAAAACCCTAATCACTAATCCCTAACCCTAACGCTTAACTTTTACCCTAACCGTTAACCCTCACCCTAAATCTTAACACTGACCCTAACCTTAACCTTTAACTCTAAGCCAAACCTTAACCCTACAGTAAGGAAGACCCTTAATGCTAATGGGATCCCTTATCCCTAACCCTAACACTACAGCTAATAATAACCCTAACCTTGGATCCTTAAACCTAACCCCTAACACTTACTTTAACCCCAAACCCTAACCCTAATCCTAAGCATTAAACCTAACCCTATCTCTTAACCCTAACGCTAGCCCTTACCCCAACGCCTAGATCTAACCCTAAATCTAACCTACCACCTAATCCTAACCTTAAGCCCTAATGCTAACACTAACCCTGAATCCTAAACCTACCCATAACCCTTAACACTAACCCTATCCGTGAACCTAAACCCTGACCCTAACCATTACCCGCACCCAAGCATTTAACCCTGACCCTAACCCTAATCCTTAATGCCAACCTTAACACTAAACCCTAACCCTAAGCCCAACACTTAACCCTAATCCTATCCCCTAACCCTAACCCTAACCCTAATGCTACCCCCTAAACGTAACCCTAACCGTGACCAGTAAACCTAACCCTAACATCTAACACAAACCATAGCACATAACTCTAACCCTAAAACTAACCCTAACCCTAACGCTAACCCTAACTCTTAACCTTAACATTAAGCGTTAACTCTCACGCTAACCTTTAATCCTAACCCTAATCCTAATCTTCAACCCTAAACCTAACACTTAACCCTAACCCTGTACCAAACCCTAACCCCTCATCTTAACCCTAACTGTAAACCTGAACCCTAAACCAAAGTGTAACCGTTAAACCTAAGAGTAACCTTTAACCCTAACCCTAATCCCTAACCCTAAGCCCTCACCCTAACACTAAACTTCATCCTTAACCCTAACCAGAATCCTAACCCTAAATCTAATTCTCAGACTTCTTGCTTTCTTAGAGTTTAGAAAGCCTGCAATCCTCCCATGCCATGCGTGAAAGGAGGCTCTACCACTGTGTCGTGCATGAAACCCACGGGGCCTTACCCAGAGTATGATAGAGTGGGTGCCCGGGTACAATCCCAGCCCCCTAAACTCCCCCCGCCCGCCTAATCCAAACAGGGCCCGTGCGCTAAGCATAAACAATACCTTTAACAGATAACCCTAAGCCTGAACATAACACCCAACCCTGTTCCTATTTCTCCCCTTAACACGTAAACCTCACCGTGCGCCTAACTTTAACCTCTTATCCTAACGTTAATGCATAACCCATTTCCTGAGAACAACCCCTATCCCATAATTCTAACCCTATCTCCTAGTCATCACTGTGACACCTAATCCCTAACCCTAATTCTAAACCGCTAACCCTAACCGTAACCCTACCTACAACCCTAACACTGACAGTAACCCTTACTTCTAACCCCAACGCTATGCCTAACAAAAACCCTAACCCTTGACCCTAACCCTTCACCCTAACCCCTAAGCCTTACCCTAACCCTTAACCCTAATCCTAATCCTAACCATTAAACCTAACCCTAGCTCTTAAAGCTAACCCTAAACCTTACCCTCACGACTAGACCTAACCCTGACACTAACCTAACACCTAACCCTAACCAGAACCCCTAAAGCTAACCCTGAACCCTATCCCTAACCCTAGCAGTAAACTTTAGCCATAAACCTAAGCCCAACCCGTAACCCTAATCCTATCCTTTTACCCTAAAACTAACCCCTAAACCTAACCCCTATACCTCACCCTAACTCTAACCCCAATCCTAATTCTAACCATACCCTTTCATAAAACACTAACTCCTAACCGCTAACCCTAACACTAACCAAAAACCCTAATCACTAATCCCTAACCCTAACGCTTAACCTTTACCCTAACCATTAACCCTCACCCTAAATCTTAACACTGACCCTAACCTTAACCTTTAACTCTAAGCCAAACCTTAACCCTACAGTAAGGAAGACCCTTAATGCTAATGGGATCCCTTATCCCTAACCCTAACACTACAGCTAAAAATAACCCTAACCTTGGATCCTTAAACCTAACCCCTAACACTTACTTTATCCCCAAACCCTAACCCTAATCCTAAGCATTAAACCTAACCCTATCTCTTAACCCTAACGCTAGCCCTTACCCTAACGCCTAGTTCTAACCCTAAATCTAACCCACCGCCTAATCCTAACCTTAAGCCCTAATGCTAACACTAACCCTGAACCCTAAACCTACCCGTAACCCTTAACACTAACCCCATCCGTGAACCTTAAAACTGACCCTAACCATTACCCGACCCCAAGCATTTAACCCTGATTCTAACCCTAATTCTTAATGATAAACCTAACACTAAACCCTAACCCTAAGCCCAACACTTAACCCTAATCCTATCCCTTAACCCTAACCCTAACCCTAATGCTACCCCCTAAACGTAACCCTAACCGTGACCAGTAAACCTAACCCTAACCTCTAACACAAACCATAGCACATAACTCTAACCCTAAAACTAACCCTAACCCTAAACCTAACCCTAAACCCTAACTCTTAACCTTAACCCTAAGCGTTAACTCTCACGCTAACCTTTAATCCTAACCCTAATCCTAATCTTCAACCCTAAACCTAACACTTAACCCTAACCCTGTTCCACACCCTAACCTCTCATCTTAACCCTAACCGTAAACCTCAACCCTAAACCAAAGTGTAACCGTTAAACCTAAGAGTAACCTTTAACCCTAACCCTAATCCCTAACCCTAAGCCCTCACCCTAACACTAAACTTCATCCTTAACCCTAACCAGAATCCTAACCCTAAATCTAATTCTCAGACTTCTTGCTTTCTTAGAGTTTAGAAAGCCTGCCATCCTCCCATGCCATGCGTGAAAGGAGGCTCTACCACTGTGTCCTGCATGAAACCCAAGGGCCCATACCCAGAGTATGATAGAGTGGGTTCCCGGGTACAATCCCAGGCCCCTAAACTCCCCCCGCCCGCCTAATGCAGACAGGGCCCGTGCGCTAAGCATAAACAATACCTTTAACAGATAACCCTAACCCTGAACATAACACCCAACCCTGTTCCTATTTCTCCCCTTAACACGTAAACCTCACCGTGCGCCTAACTTTAACCTCTTATCCTAACGTTAATGCATAACCCATTTCCTGAGAACAACCCCTATCCCATAATTCTAACCCTATCTCCTAGTCATCACTGTGACACCTAATCCCTAACCCTAATTCTAAACCGCTAACCCTAACTGTAACCCTACCTACAACCCTAACACTGACAGTAACCCTTACTTCTAACCCCAACGCTATGCCTAACAAAAACCCTAACCCTTGACCCTAACCCTTCACCCTAACCCCTAAGCCTTACCCTAACCCTTAACCCTAATCCTAATCCTAACCATTAAACCTAACCCTAGCTCTTAAAGCTAACCCTAAACCTTACCCTCACGACTAGACCTAACCCTGACACTAACCTTTCACCTAACACTAACCAGAACCCCTAAAGCTAATCCTGAACCCTATCCCTAACCCTAGCAGTAAACTTTAACCCTAAACGTAAGCCCAACCCGTAACCCTAATCCTATCCTTTTACCCTAAAACTAACCCCTAAACCTAACCCCTATACCTCACCCTAACTCTAACCCCAATCCTAATTCTAACCATACCCCTTCATAAAACACTAACTCCTAACCGCTAACCCTAACACTAACCAAAAACCCTAATCACTAATCCCTAACCCTAACGCTTAACCTTTACCCTAACCGTTAACCCTCACCCTAAATCTTAACACTGACCCTAACCTTAACCTTTAACTCCAAGCCTAACCCTTAACCCTACAGTAAGGAAGACCCTTAATGCTAATGGGATCCCTTATCCCTAACCCTAACACTACAGCTAAAAATAACCCTAACCTTGGATCCTTAAACCTAACCCCTAACACTTACTTTAACCCCAAACCCTAACCCTAATCCTAAGCATTAAACCTAACCCTATCTCTTAACCCTAACGCTAGCCCTTACCCTAACGCCTACATCTAACCCTAAATCTAACCTACCGCCTAATCCTAACCTTAAGCCCTAATGCTAACGCTAACCCTGAACCCTAAACCTACCCGTAACCCTTAACACTAACCCTATCCGTGAACCTAAACCCTGACCCTAACCATTACCCGCACCCAAGCATTTAACCCTGACCCTAACCCTAATCCTTAATGCTAACCCTAACACTAAATCCTAACCGTAAGCCCAACAATTACCCCTAATCCTATCCCTTAACCCTAACCCTAAAACTAATGCTACCCCCTAAACGTAACCCTAACCGTGACCAGTAAACCTAACCCTAACCTCTAACACAAACCATAGCACTTAACTCTAACCCTAAAACTAACCCTAAACCCTAAGTCTTAACCTTAACCCTAAGCGTTAACTCTCACGCTCACCTTTAATCCTAACCCTAATCCTAATCTTCAACCCTAAACCTAACACTTAACCCTAACCCTGTACCACACCCTAACCCCTCATCTTAACCCTAACCGTAAACCTCAACCCTAAACCAAAGTGTAACCGTTAAACCTAAGAGTAACCTTTAACCCTAACCCTAATCCCTAACCCTAAGCCCTCACCCTAACACTAAACTTCATCCTTAACCCTAACCAGAATCCTAACCCTAAATCTAATTCTCAGACTTCTTGCTTTCTTAGAGTTTAGAAAGCCTGCAATCCTCCCATGCCATGCGTGAAAGGAGGCTCTACCACTGTGTCCTGCATGAAACCCACGGGCCCATACCCAGAGTATGATAGAGTGGGTTCCCGGGTACAATCCCAGCCCCCTAAACTCCCCCCGCCCGCCTAATGCAGACAGGGCCCGTGCGCTAAGCATAAACAATACCTTTAACAGATAACCCTAACCCTGAACATAACACCCAACCCTGTTCCTATTTCTCCCCTTAACACGTAAACCTCACCGTGCGCCTAACTTTAACCTCTTATCCTAACGTTAATGCATAACCCATTTCCTGAGAACAACCCCTATCCCATAATTCTAACCCTATCTCCTAGTCATCACTGTGACACCTAATCCCTAACCCTAATTCTAAACCGCTAACCCTAACCGTAACCCTACCTACAACCCTAACACTGACAGTAACCCTTACTTCTAACCGCAACGCTATTCCTAACATTAACCCTAACCCTTGACCCTAACCCTTCACCCTAACCCCTAAGCCTTACCCTAACCCTTAACCCTAATCCTAATCCTACCCATTAAACCTAACCCTAGCTCTTAAAGCTAACCCTAAACCTTACCCTCACGACTAGACCTAACCCTGACACTAACCTAACACCTAACCCTAACCAGAACCCCTAAAGCTAACCCTGAACCCTATCCCTAACCCTAGCAGTAAACTTTAACCCTAAACCTAAGCCCAACCCGTAACCCTAATCCTATCCTTTTACCCTAAAACTAACCCCTAAACCTAACCCCTATACCTCACCCTAACTCTAACCCCAATCCTAATTCTAACCATACCCCTTCATAAAACACTAACTCCTAACCGCTAACCCTAACACTAACCAAAAACCCTAATCACTAATCCCTAACCCTAACGCTTAACTTTTACCCTAACCGTTAACCCTCACCCTAAATCTTAACACTGACCCTAACCTTAACCTTTAACTCTAAGCCAAACCTTAA
This sequence comes from Eulemur rufifrons, assembly GCF_041146395.1. Lineage (NCBI taxonomy): Eukaryota > Metazoa > Chordata > Mammalia > Primates > Lemuridae > Eulemur > Eulemur rufifrons. Next base: position 274,662 of record NW_027182828.1, on the reverse strand, counting down.
CCCTACAGTAAGGAAGACCCTTAATGCTAATGGGATCCCTTATCCCTAACACTAACACTACAGCTAATAATAACCCTAACCTTGGATCCTTAAACCTAACCCCTAACACTTACTTTAACCCCAAACCCTAACCCTAATCCTAAGCATTAAACCTAACCCTATCTCTTAACCCTAACGCTAGCCCTTACCCCAACGCCTAGATCTAACCCTAAATCTAACCTACCGCCTAATCCTAACCTTAAGCCCTAATGCTAACACTAACCCTGAATCGTAAACCTACCCGTAACCCTTAACACTAACCCTATCCGTGAACCTAAACCCTGACCCTAACCATTACCCGAACCCAAGCATTTAACCCTGACCCTAACCCTAATCCTTAATGCCAACCTTAACACTAAACCCTAACCCTAAGCCCAACACTTAACCCTAATCCTATCCCCTAACCCTAACCCTAACCCTAATGCTACCCCCTAAACGTAACCCTAACCGTGACCAGTAAACCTAACCCTAACCTCTAACACAAACCATAGCACATAACTCTAACCCTAAAACTAACCCTAACCCTAACCCTAACCCTAACTCTTAACCTTAACATTAAGCGTTAACTCTCACGCTAACATTTAATCCTAACCCTAATCCTAATCTTCAACCCTAAACCTAACACTTAACCCTAACCCTGTACCAAACCCTAACCCCTCATCTTAACCCTAACTGTAAACCTGAACCCTAAACCAAAGTGTAACCGTTAAACCTAAGAGTAACCTTTAACCGTAACCCTAATCCCTAACCCTAAGCCCTCACCCTAACACTAAACTTCATCCTTAACCCTAACCAGAATCCTAACCCTAAATCTAATTCTCAGACTTCTTGCTTTCTTAGAGTTTAGAAAGCCTGCAATCCTCCCATGCCATGCGTGAAAGGAGGCTCTACCACTGTGTCCTGCATGAAACCCACGGGCCCATACCCAGAGTATGATAGAGTGGGTTCCCGGGTGCAAGCCCAGACCCCTAAACTCCCCCCGCCCGCCTAATACAGACAGGGCCCGTGCGCTAAGCATAAACAATACCTTTAACAGATAACCCTAACCCTGAACATAACACCCAACCCTGTTCCTATTTCTCCCCTTAACACGTAAACCTCACCGTGCGCCTAACTTTAACCTCTTATCCTAACGTTAATGCATAACCCATTTCCTGAGAACAACCCCTATCCCATAATTCTAACCCTATCTCCTAGTCATCACTGTGACACCTAATCCCTAACCCTAATTCTAAACCGCTAACCCTAACCGTAACCCTACCTACAACCCTAACACTGACAGTAACCCTTACTTCTAACCCCAACGCTATGCCTCACAAAAACCCTAACCCTTGACCCTAACCCTTCACCCTAACCCCTAAGCCTTACCCTAACCCTTAACCCTAATCCTAATCCTAACCATTAAACCTAACCCTAGCTCTTAAAGCTAACCCTAAACCTTACCCTCACGACTAGACCTAACCCTGACACTAACCTAACACCTAACCCTAACCAGAACCCCTAAAGCTAACCCTGAACCCTATCCCTAACCCTAGCAGTAAACTTTAGCCATAAACCTAAGCCCAACCCGTAACCCTAATCCTATCCTTTTACCCTAAAACTAACCCCTAAACCTAACCCCTATACCTCATCCTAACTCTAACCCAAATCCTAATTCTAACCATACCCTTTCATAAAACACTAACTCCTAACCACTAACCCTAACACTAACCAAAAACCCTAATCACTAATCCCTAACCCTAACGCTTAACCTTTACCCTAACCATTAACCCTCACCCTAAATCTTAACACTGACCCTAACCTTAACCTTTAACTCTAAGCCAAACCTTAACCCTACAGTAAGGAAGACCCTTAATGCTAATGGGATCCCTTATCCCTAACCCTAACACTACAGCTAAAAATAACCCTAACCTTGGATCCTTAAACCTAAGCCCTAACACTTACTTTATCCCCAAACCCTAACCCTAATCCTAAGCATTAAACCTAACCCTATCTCTTAAACCTAACCCTAGCCCTTACCCTAACGTCTAGTTCTATCCCTAAATCTAACCTCCCGCTAATCCTAACCTTAAGCCCTAATGCTAACGCTAACCCTGAACCCTAAACCTACCCGTAACCCTTAACACTAACCCTATCCGTGAACCTTAACCCTGACCCTAACCATTACACGCACCCAAGCATTTAACCCTGACCCTAACCCTAATCCTTAATGCTAACCCTAACACTAAACCCTAACCGTAACCCCAACACTTACCCTTAATCCTATCCCTTAACCCTAACCCTAAAACTAATGCTACCCCCTAAACGTAACCCTAACCGTGACCAGTAAACCTAACCCTAACCTCTAACACAAACCATAGCACTTAACTCTAACGCTAAAACTAACCCTAACCCTAGCCCTAAACCCTAAGTCTTAACCTTAACCCTAAGCGTTAACTCTCACGCTCACCTTTAATCCTAACCCTAATCCTAATCTTCAACCCTAAACCTAACACTTAACCCTAACCCTGTACCACACCCTAACCCCTCATCTTAACCCTAACCGTAAACCTCAACCCTAAACCAAAGTGTAACCGTTAAACCTAAGAGTAACCTTTAACCCTAACCCTAATCCCTAACCCTAAGCCCTCACCCTAACACTAAACTTCATCCTTAACCCTAACCAGAATCCTAACCCTAAATCTAATTCTCAGACTTCTTGCTTTCTTAGAGTTTAGAAAGCCTGCAATCCTCCCATGCCATGCGTGAAAGGAGGCTCTACCACTGTGTCCTGCATGAAACCCACGGGCCCATACCCAGAGTATGATAGAGTGGGTTCCCGGGTACAATCCCAGCCCCCTAAACTCCCCCCGCCCGCCTAATGCAGACAGGGCCCGTGCGCTAAGCATAAACAATACCTTTAACAGATAACCCTAACCCTGAACATAACACCCAACCCTGTTCCTATTTCTCCCCTTAACACGTAAACCTCACCGTGCGCCTAACTTTAACCTCTTATCCTAACGTTAATGCATAACCCATTTCCTGAGAACAACCCCTATCCCATAATTCTAACCCTATCTCCTAGTCATCACTGTGACACCTAATCCCTAACCCTAATTCTAAACCGCTAACCCTAACCGTAACCCTACCTACAACCCTAACACTGACAGTAACCCTTACTTCTAAACCCAACGCTATGCCTAACATAAACCCTAACCCTTGACCCTAACCCTTCACCCTAACCCCTAAGCCTTACCCTAACCCTTAACCCTAATCCTAATCCTAACCATTAAACCTAACCCTAGCTCTTAAAGCTAACCCTAAACCTTACCCTCACGACTAGGCCTAACCCTGACACTAACCTAACACCTAACCCTAACCAGAACCCCTAAAGCTAACCCTGAACCCTATCCCTAACCCTAGCAGTAAACTTTAACCCTAAACCTAAGCCCAACCCGTAACCCTAATCCTATCCTTTTACCCTAAAACTAACCCCTAAACCTAACTCCTATACCTCACCCTAACTCTAACCCCAATCCTATTTCTAAACATACCCCTTCATAAAACACTAACTCCTAACCGCTAACCCTAACACTAACCAAAAACCCTAATCACTAATCCCTAACCCTAACGCTTAACCTTTACCCTAACCGTTAACCCTCACCCTAAATCTTAACACTGACCCTAACCTTAACCTTTAACTCTAAGCCTAACCCTTAACCCTAAAGTAAGGAAGACCCTTAATGCTAATGGGATCCCTTATCCCTAACCCTAACACTACAGCTAATAATAACCCTAACCTTGGATCCTTAAACCTAACCCCTAACACTTACTTTAACCCCAAACCCTAACCCTAATCCTAAGCATTAAACCTAACCCTATCTCTTAACCCTAACGCTAGACCTTACCCTAACGCCTAGATCTAACCCTAAATCTAACCTACCGCCTAATCCTAACCTTAAGCCCTAATGCTAACACTAACCCTGAACTCTAAACCTACCCGTAACCCTTAACACTAACCCTATCCGTGAACCTAAACCCTGACCCTAACCATTACCCGCACCCAAGCATTTAACCCTGACCCTATCCCTAATCCTTAATGCCACCTTAACACTAAACCCTAACCCTAAGCCCAATACTTAACCCTAATCCTATCCCCTAACCCTAACCCTAACCCTAATGCTAACCCCTAAACGTAACCCTAACCGTGACCAGTAAACCTAACCCTAACCTCTAACGCAAACCATAGCACATAACTCTAACCCTAAAACTAACCCTAACCCTAACCCTAACCCTAACCCTTAACCTTAACCCTAAGCGTTAACTCTCACGCTAACCTTTAATCCTAACCCTAATCCTAATCTTCAACCCTAAACCTAACACTTAACCCTAACCCTGTACCAAACCCTAACCCCTCATCTTAACCCTAACGGTAAACCTAAACCCTAAACCAAAGTGTAACCGTTAAACCTAAGAGTAACCTTTAACCCTAACCCTAATCCCTAACCCTAAACCCTCACCCTAACACTAGACTTCATCCTTAACCCTAACCAGAATCCTAACCCTAAATCTAATTCTCAGACTTCTTGCTTTCTTAGAGTTTAGAAAGCCTGCAATCCTCCCATGCCATGCGTGAAAGGAGGCTCTACCACTGTGTCGTGCATGAAACCCACGGGGCCTTACCCAGAGTATGATAGAGTGGGTGCCCGGGTACAATCCCAGCCCCCTAAACTCCCCCCGCCCGCCTAATCCAAACAGGGCCCGTGCGCTAAGCATAAACAATACCTTTAACAGATAACCCTAACCCTGAACATAACACCCAACCCTGTTCCTATTTCTCCCCTTAACACGTAAACCTCACCGTGCGCCTAACTTTAACCTCTTATCCTAACGTTAATGCATAACCCATTTCCTGAGAACAACCCCTATCCCATAATTCTAACCCTATCTCCTAGTCATCACTGTGACACCTAATCCCTAACCCTAATTCTAAACCGCTAACCCTAACCGTAACCCTACCTACAACCCTAACACTGACAGTAACCCTTACTTCTAACCCCAACGCTATGCCTCACAAAAACCCTAACCCTTGACCCTAACCCTTCACCCTAACCCCTAAGCCTTACCCTAACCCTTAACCCTAATCCTAATCCTAACCATTAAACCTAACCCTAGCTCTTAAAGCTAACCCTAAACCTTACCCTCACGACTAGACCTAACCCTGACACTAACCTAACACCTAACCCTAACCAGAACCCTTAAGCTAACCTGAACCCTATCCCTAACCCTAGCAGTAAACTTTAGCCATAAACCTAAGCCCAACCCGTAACCCTAATCCTATCCTTTTACCCTAAAACTAACCCCTAAACCTAACCCCTATACCTCACCCTAACTCTAACCCCAATCCTAATTCTAACCATACCCTTTCATAAAACACTAACTCCTAACCGCTAACCCTAACACTAACCAAAAACCCTAATCACTAATCCCTAACCCTAACGCTTAACCTTTACCCTAACCATTAACCCTCACCCTAAATCTTAACACTGACCCTAACCTTAACCTTTAACTCTAAGCCAAACCTTAACCCTACAGTAAGGAAGACCCTTAATGCTAATGGGATCCCTTATCCCTAACCCTAACACTACAGCTAAAAATAACCCTAACCTTGGATCCTTAAACCTAACCCCTAACACTTACTTTATCCCCAAACCCTAACCCTAATCCTAAGCATTAAACCTAACCCTATCTCTTAACCCTAACGCTAGCCCTTACCCTAACGCCTTGTTCTAACCCTAAATCTAACCCACCGCCTAATCCTAACCTTAAGCCCTAATGCTAACACTAACCCTGAACCCTAAACCTACCCGTAACCCTTAACACTAACCCCATCCGTGAACCTTAAAACTGACCCTAACCATTACCCGACCCCAAGCATTTAACCCTGATTCTAACCCTAATTCTTAATGATAAACCTAACACTAAACCCTAACCCTAAGCCCAACACTTAACCCTAATCCTATCCCTTAACCCTAACCCTAACCCTAATGCTACCCCCTAAACGTAACCCTAACCGTGACCAGTAAACCTAACCCTAACCTCTAACACAAACCATAGCACATAACTCTAACCCTAAAACTAACCCTAACCCTAAACCTAACCCTAAACCCTAACTCTTAACCTTAACCCTAAGCGTTAACTCTCACGCTAACCTTTAATCCTAACCCTAATCCTAATCTTCAACCCTAAACCTAACACTTAACCCTAACCCTGTTCCACACCCTAACCTCTCATCTTAACCCTAACCGTAAACCTGAACCCTAAACCAAAGTGTAACCGTTAAACCTAAGAGTAACCTTTAACCCTAACCCTAATCCCTAACCCTAAGCCCTCACCCTAACACTAAACTTCATCCTTAACCCTAACCAGAATCCTAACCCTAAATCTAATTCTCAGACTTCTTGCTTTCTTAGAGTTTAGAAAGCCTGCCATCCTCCCATGCCATGCGTGAAAGGAGGCTCTACCACTGTGTCCTGCATGAAACCCACGGGCCCATACCCAGAGTATGATAGAGTGGGTTCCCGGGTACAATCCCAGCCCCCTAAACTCCCCCCGCCCGCCTAATGCAGACAGGGCCCGTGCGCTAAGCATAAACAATACCTTTAACAGATAACCCTAACCCTGAACATAACACCCAACCCTGTTCCTATTTCTCCCCTTAACACGTAAACCTCACCGTGCGCCTAACTTTAACCTCTTATCCTAACGTTAATGCATAACCCATTTCCTGAGAACAACCCCTATCCCATAATTCTAACCCTATCTCCTAGTCATCACTGTGACACCTAATCCCTAACCCTAATTCTAAACCGCTAACCCTAACTGTAACCCTACCTACAACCCTAACACTGACAGTAACCCTTACTTCTAACCCCAACGCTATGCCTAACAAAAACCCTAACCCTTGACCCTAACCCTTCACCCTAACCCCTAAGCCTTACCCTAACCCTTAACCCTAATCCTAATCCTAACCATTAAACCTAACCCTAGCTCTTAAAGCTAACCCTAAACCTTACCCTCACGACTAGACCTAACCCTGACACTAACCTTTCACCTAACACTAACCAGAACCCCTAAAGCTAATCCTGAACCCTATCCCTAACCCTAGCAGTAAACTTTAACCCTAAACGTAAGCCCAACCCGTAACCCTAATCCTATCCTTTTACCCTAAAACTAACCCCTAAACCTAACCCCTATACCTCACCCTAACTCTAACCCCAATCCTAATTCTAACCATACCCCTTCATAAAACACTAACTCCTAACCGCTAACCCTAACACTAACCAAAAACCCTAATCACTAATCCCTAACCCTAACGCTTAACCTTTACCCTAACCGTTAACCCTCACCCTAAATCTTAACACTGACCCTAACCTTAACCTTTAACTCTAAGCCTAACCCTTAACCCTACAGTAAGGAAGACCCTTAATGCTAATGGGATCCCTTATCCCTAACCCTAACACTACAGCTAAAAATAACCCTAACCTTGGATCCTTAAACCTAACCCCTAACACTTACTTTAACCCCAAACCCTAACCCTAATCCTAAGCATTAAACCTAACCCTATCTCTTAACCCTAACGCTAGCCCTTACCCTAACGCCTACATCTAACCCTAAATCTAACCTACCGCCTAATCCTAACCTTAAGCCCTAATGCTAACGCTAACCCTGAACCCTAAACCTACCCGTAACCCTTAACACTAACCCTATCCGTGAACCTAAACCCTGACCCTAACCATTACCCGCACCCAAGCATTTAACCCTGACCCTAACCCTAATCCTTAATGCTAACCCTAACACTAAATCCTAACCGTAAGCCCAACAATTACCCCTAATCCTATCCCTTAACCCTAACCCTAAATCTAATGCTACCCCCTAAACGTAACCCTAACCGTGACCAGTAAACCTAACCCTAACCTCTAACACAAACCATAGCACTTAACTCTAACCCTAAAACTAACCCTAACCCTAACCCTAAACCCTAAGTCTTAACCTTAACCCTAAGCGTTAACTCTCACGCTCACCTTTAATCCTAACCCTAATCCTAATCTTCAACCCTAAACCTAACACTTAACCCTAACCCTGTACCACACCCTAACCCCTCATCTTAACCCTAACCGTAAACCTCAACCCTAAACCAAAGTGTAACCGTTAAACCTAAGAGTAACCTTTAACCCTAACCCTAATCCCTAACCCTAAGCCCTCACCCTAACACTAAACTTCATCCTTAACCCTAACCAGAATCCTAACCCTAAATCTAATTCTCAGACTTCTTGCTTTCTTAGAGTTTAGAAAGCCTGCAATCCTCCCATGCCATGCGTGAAAGGAGGCTCTACCACTGTGTCCTGCATGAAACCCACGGGCCCATACCCAGAGTATGATAGAGTGGGTTCCCGGGTGCAATCCCAGACCCCTAAACTCCCCCCGCCCGCCTAATGCAGACAGGGCCCGTGCGCTAAGCATAAACAATACCTTTAACAGATAACCCTAACCCTGAACATAACACCCAACCCTGTTCCTATTTCTCCCCTTAACACGTAAACCTCACCGTGCGCCTAACTTTAACCTCTTATCCTAACGTTAATGCATAACCCATTTCCTGAGAACAACCCCTATCCCATAATTCTAACCCTATCTCCTAGTCATCACTGTGACACCTAATCCCTAACCCTAATTCTAAACCGCTAACCCTAACCGTAACCCTACCTACAACCCTAACACTGACAGTAACCCTTACTTCTAACCCCAACGCTATGCCTAACAAAAACCCTAACCCTTGACCCTAACCCTTCACCCTAACCCCTAAGCCTTACCCTAACCCTTAACCCTAATCCTAATCCTAACCATTAAACCTAACCCTAGCTCTTAAAGCTAACCCTAAACCTTACCCTCACGACTAGACCTAACCCTGACACTAACCTAACACCTAACCCTAACCAGAACCCCTAAAGCTAACCCTGAACCCTATCCCTAACCCTAGCAGTAAACTTTAGCCATAAACCTAAGCCCAACCCGTAACCCTAATCCTATCCTTTTACCCTAAAACTAACCCCTAAACCTAACCCCTATACCTCACCCTAACTCTAACCCAAATCCTAATTCTAACCATACCCTTTCATAAAACACTAACTCCTAACCACTAACCCTAACACTAACCAAAAACCCTAATCACTAATCCCTAACCCTACCGCTTAACCTTTACCCTAACCATTAACCCTCACCCTAAATCTTAACACTGACCCTAATCTTAACCTTTAACTCTAAGCCAAACCTTAACCCTACAGTAAGGAAGACCCTTAATGCTAATGGGATCCCTTATCCCTAACCCTAACACTACAGCTAAAAATAACCCTAACCTTGGATCCTTAAACCTAAGCCCTAACACTTACTTTATCCCCAAACCCTAACCCTAATCCTAAGCATTAAACCTAACCCTATCTCTTAACCCTAACCCTAGCCCTTACCCTAACGTCTAGTTCTATCCCTAAATCTAACCTCCCGCTAATCCTAACCTTAAGCCCTAATGCTAACGCTAACCCTGAACCCTAAACCTACCCGTAACCCTTAACACTAACCCTATCTGTGAACCTTAACCCTGACCCTAACCATTACCCGCACCCAAGCATTTAACCCTGACCCTAACCCTAATCCTTAATGCTAACCCTAACACTAAACCCTAACCGTAAGCCCAACACTTACCCTTAATCCTATCCCTTAACCCTAACCCTAAAACTAATGCTACCCCCTAAACGTAACCCTAACCGTGACCAGTAAACCTAACCCTAACCTCTAACACAAACCATAGCACTTAACTCTAACGCTAAAACTAACCCTAACCCTAGCCCTAAACCCTAAGTCTTAACCTTAACCCTAAGCGTTAACTCTCACGCTAACATTTAATCCTAACCCTAATCCTAATCTTCAACCCTAAACCTAACACTTAACCCTAACCCTGTACCACACCCTAACCCCTCATCTTAACCCTAACCGTAAACCTCAACCCTAAACCAAAGTGTAACCGTTAAAACTAAGAGTAACCTTTAACCCTAACCCTAAACCCTAACCCTAAGCCCTCACCCTAACACTAAACTTCATCCTTAACCCTAACCAGAATCCTAACCCTAAATCTAATTCTCAGACTTCTTGCTTTCTTAGAGTTTAGAAAGCCTGCAATCCTCCCATGCCATGCGTGAAAGGAGGCTCTACCACTGTGTCCTGCATGAAACCCACGGGCCCATACCCAGAGTATGATAGAGTGGGTTCCCGGGTACAATCCCAGCCCCCTAAACTCCCCCCGCCCGCCTAATGCAGACAGGGCCCGTGGGCTAAGCATAAACAATACCTTTAACAGATAACCCTAACCCTGAACATAACACCCAACCCTGTTCCTATTTCTCCCCTTAACACGTAAACCTCACCGTGCGCCTAACTTTAACCTCTTATCCTAACGTTAATGCATAACCCATTTCCTGAGAACAACCCCTATCCCATAATTCTAACCCTATCTCCTAGTCATCACTGTGACACCTAATCCCTAACCCTAATTCTAAACCGCTAACCCTAACCGTAACCCTACCTACAACCCTAACACTGACAGTAACCCTTACTTCTAACCCCAACGCTATGCCTAACAAAAACCCTAACCCTTGACCCTAACCCTTCACCCTAACCCCTAAGCCTTACCCTAACCCTTAACCCTAATCCTAATCCTAACCATTAAACCTAACCCTAGTTCTTAAAGCTAACCCTAAACCTTACCCTCACGACTAGACCTAACCCTGACACTAACCTAACACCTAACCCTAACCAGAACCCCTAAAGCTAACCCTGAAGCCTATCCCTAACCCAAACAGTAAACTTTAACCCTAAACCTAAGCCCAACCCGTAACCCTAATCCTATCCTTTTACCCTAAAACTAACCCCTAAACCTAACCCCTATACCTCACCCTAACTCTAACCCCAATCCTAATTCTAACCATACCCCTTCATAAAACACTAACTCCTAACCGCTAACCCTAACACTAAAAAAAACCCTAATCACTAATCCCTAACCCTAACGCTTAACTTTTACCCTAACCGTTAACCCTCACCCTAAATCTTAACACTGACCCTAACCTTAACCTTTAACTCTAAGCCAAACCTTAACCCTACAGTAAGGAAGACCCTTAATGCTATTGGGATCCCTTATCCCTAACCCTAACACTACAGCTAATAATAACCCTAACCTTGGATCCTTAAACCTAACCCCTAACACTTACTTTAACCCCAAACCCTAACCCTAATCCTAAGCATTAAACCTAACCCTATCTCTTAACCCTAACGCTAGCCCTTACCCCAACGCCTAGATCTAACCCTAAATCTAACCTACCGCCTAATCCTAACCTTAAGCCCTAATGCTAACACTAACCCTGAATCCTAAACCTACCCGTAACCCTTAACACTAACCCTATCCGTGAACCTAAACCCTGACCCTAACCATTACCCGCACCCAAGCATTTAACCCTGACCCTAACCCTAATCCTTAATGCCAACCTTAACACTAAACCCTAACCCTAAGCCCAACACTTAACCCTAATCCTATCTCCTAACCCTAACCCTAACCCTAATGCTACCCCCTAAACGTAACCCTAACCGTGACCAGTAAACCTAACCCTAACCTCTAACACAAACCATAGCACATAACTCTAACCCTAAAACTAACCCTAACCCTAACCCTAACCCTAACTCTTAACCTTAACATTAAGCGTTAACTCTCACGCTAACCTTTAATCCTAACCCTAATCCTAATCTTCAACCCTAAACCTAACACTTAACCCTAACCCTGTACCAAACCCTAACCCCTCATCTTAACCCTAACTGTAAACCTGAACCCTAAACCAAAGTGTAACCGTTAAACCTAAGAGTAACCTTTAACCATAACCCTAATCCCTAACCCTAAGCCCTCACCCTAACACTAAACTTCATCCTTAACCCTAACCAGAATCCTAACCCTAAATCTAATTCTCAGACTTCTTGCTTTCTTAGAGTTTAGAAAGCCTGCAATCCTCCCATGCCATGCGTGAAAGGAGGCTCTACCACTGTGTCCTGCATGAAACCCACGGGCCCATACCCAGAGTATGATAGAGTGGGTTCCCGGGTGCAATCCCAGACCCCTAAACTCCCCCCGCCCGCCTAATGCAGACAGGGCCCGTGCGCTAAGCATAAACAATACCTTTAACAGATAACCCTAACCCTGAACATAACACCCAACCCTGTTCCTATTTCTCCCCTTAACACGTAAACCTCGCCGTGCGCCTAACTTTAACCTCTTATCCTAACGTTAATGCATAACCCATTTCCTGAGAACAACCCCTATCCCATAATTCTAACCCTATCTCCTAGTCATCACTGTGACACCTAATCCCTAACCCTAATTCTAAACCGCTAACCCTAACCGTAACCCTACCTACAACCCTAACACTGACAGTAACCCTTACTTCTAACCCCAACGCTATGCCTAACAAAAACCCTAACCCTTGACCCTAACCCTTCACCCTAACCCCTAAGCCTTACCCTAACCCTTAACCCTAATCCTAATCCTAACCATTAAACCTAACCCTAGCTCTTAAAGCTAACCCTAAACCTTACCCTCACGACTAGACCTAACCCTGACACTAACCTAACACCTAACCCTAACCAGAACCCCTAAAGCTAACCCTGAACCCTATCCCTAACCCTAGCAGTAAACTTTAGCCATAAACCTAAGCCCAACCCGTAACCCTAATCCTATCCTTTTACCCTAAAACTAACCCCTAAACCTAACCCCTATACCTCACCCTAACGCTAACCCAAATCCTAATTCTAACCATACCCTTTCATAAAACACTAACTCCTAACCACTAACCCTAACACTAACCAAAAACCCTAATCACTAATCCCTAACCCTAACGCTTAACCTTTACCCTAACCATTAACCCTCACCCTAAATCTTAACACTGACCCTAACCTTAACCTTTAACTCTAAGCCAAACCTTAACCCTACAGTAAGGAAGACCCTTAATGCTAATGGGATCCCTTATCCCTAACCCTAACACTACAGCTAAAAATAACCCTAACCTTGGATCCTTAAACCTAAGCCCTAACACTTACTTTATCCCCAAACCCTAACCCTAATCCTAAGCATTAAACCTAACCCTATCTCTTAACCCTAACCCTAGCCCTTACCCTAACGTCTAGTTCTATCCCTAAATCTAACCTCCCGCTAATCCTAACCTTAAGCCCTAATGCTAACGCTAACCCTGAACCCTAAACCTACCCGTAACCCTTAACACTAACCCTATCCGTGAACCTTAACCCTGACCCTAACCATTACCCGCACCCAAGCATTTAACCCTGACCCTAACCCTAATCCTTAATGCTAACCCTAACACTAAACCCTAACCGTAAGCCCAACACTTACCCTTAATCCTATCCCTTAACCCTAACCCTAAAACTAATGCTACCCCCTAAACGTAACCCTAACCGTGACCAGTAAACCTAACCCTAACCTCTAACACAAACCATAGCACTTAACTCTAACGCTAAAACTAACCCTAACCCTAGCCCTAAACCCTAAGTCTTAACCTTAACCCTAAGCGTTAACTCTCACGCTCACCTTTAATCCTAACCCTAATCCTAATCTTCAACCCTAAACCTAACACTTAACCCTAACCCTGTACCACACCCTAACCCCTCATCTTAACCCTAACCGTAAACCTCAACCCTAAACCAAAGTGTAACCGTTAAACCTAAGAGTAACCTTTAACCCTAACCCTAATCCCTAACCCTAAGCCCTCACCCTAACACTAAACTTCATCCTTAACCCTAACCAGAATCCTAACCCTAAATCTAATTCTCAGACTTCTTGCTTTCTTAGAGTTTAGAAAGCCTGCAATCCTCCCATGCCATGCGTGAAAGGAGGCTCTACCACTGTGTCCTGCATGAAACCCACGGGCCCATACCCAGAGTATGATAGAGTGGGTTCCCGGGTACAATCCCAGCCCTCTAAACTCCCCCCGCCCGCCTAATGCAGACAGGGCCCGTGCGCTAAGCATAAACAATACCTTTAACAGATAACCCTAACCCTGAACATAACACCCAACCCTGTTCCTATTTCTCCCCTTAACACGTAAACCTCACCGTGCGCCTAACTTTAACCTCTTATCCTAACGTTAATGCATAACCCATTTCCTGAGAACAACCCCTATCCCATAATTCTAACCCTATCTCCTAGTCATTACTGTGACACCTAATCCCTAACCCTAATTCTAAACCGCTAACCCTAACCGTAACCCTACCTACAACCCTAACACTGACAGTAACCCTTACTTCTAAACCCAACGCTATGCCTAACATAAACCCTAACCCTTGACCCTAACCCTTCACCCTAACCCCTAAGCCTTACCCTAACCCTTAACCCTAATCCTAATCCTAACCATTAAACCTAACCCTAGCTCTTAAAGCTAACCCTAAACCTTACCCTCACGACTAGGCCTAACCCTGACACTAACCTAACACCTAACCCTAACCAGAACCCCTAAAGCTAACCCTGAACCCTATCCCTAACCCTAGCAGTAAACTTTAACCCTAAACCTAAGCCCAACCCGTAACCCTAATCCTATCCTTTTACCCTAAAACTAACCCCTAAACCTAACCCCTATACCTCACCCTAACTCTAACCCCAATCCTAATTCTAACCATACCCCTTCATAAAACACTAACTCCTAACCGCTAACCCTAACACTAACCAAAAACCCTAATCACTAATCCCTAACCCTAACGCTTAACTTTTACCCTAACCGTTAACCCTCACCCTAAATCTTAACACTGACCCTAACCTTAACCTTTAACTCTAAGCCAAACCTTAACCCTACAGTAAGGAAGACCCTTAATGCTAATGGGATCCCTTATCCCTAACACTAACACTACAGCTAATAATAACCCTAACCTTGGATCCTTAAACCTAACCCCTAACACTTACTTTAACCCCAAACCCTAACCCTAATCCTAAGCATTAAACCTAACCCTATCTCTGAACCCTAACGCTAGCCCTTACCCCAACGCCTAGATCTAACCCTAAATCTAACCTACCGCCTAATCCTAACCTTAAGCCATAATGCTAACACTAACCCTGAATCGTAAACCTACCCGTAACCCTTAACACTAACCCTATCCGTGAACCTAAACCCTGACCCTAACCATTACCCGCACCCAAGCATTTAACCCTGACCCTAACCCTAATCCTTAATGCCAACCTTAACACTAAACCCTAACCCTAAGCCCAACACTTAACCCTAATCCTATCCCCTAACCCTAACCCTAACCCTAATGCTACCCCCTAAACGTAACCCTAACCGTGACCAGTAAACCTAACCCTAACCTCTAACACAAACCATAGCACATAACTCTAACCCTAAAACTAACCCTAACCCTAACCCTAACCCTAACTCTTAACCTTAACATTAAGCGTTAACTCTCACGCTAACATTTAATCCTAACCCTAATCCTAATCTTCAACCCTAAACCTAACACTTAACCCTAACCCTGTACCAAACCCTAACCCCTCATCTTAACCCTAACTGTAAACCTGAACCCTAAACCAAAGTGTAACCGTTAAACCTAAGAGTAACCTTTAACCGTAACCCTAATCCCTAACCCTAAGCCCTCAGCCTAACACTAAACTTCATCCTTAACCCTAACCAAAATCCTAACCCTAAATCTAATTCTCAGACTTCTTGCTTTCTTAGAGTTTAGAAAGCCTGCAATCCTCCCATGCCATGCGTGAAAGGAGGCTCTACCACTGTGTCCTGCATGAAACCCACGGGCCCATACCCAGAGTATGATAGAGTGGGTTCCCGGGTGCAAGCCCAGACCCCTAAACTCCCCCCGCCCGCCTAATGCAGACAGGGCCCGTGCGCTAAGCATAAACAATACCTTTAACAGATAACCCTAACCCTGAACATAACACCCAACCCTGTTCCTATTTCTCCCCTTAACACGTAAACCTCACCGTGCGCCTAACTTTAACCTCTTATCCTAACGTTAATGCATAACCCATTTCCTGAGAACAACCCCTATCCCATAATTCTAACCCTATCTCCTAGTCATCACTGTGACACCTAATCCCTAACCCTAATTCTAAACCGCTAACCCTAACCGTAACCCTACCTACAACCCTAACACTGACAGTAACCCTTACTTCTAACCCCAACGCTATGCCTCACAAAAACCCTAACCCTTGACCCTAACCCTTCACCCTAACCCCTAAGCCTTACCCTAACCCTTAACCCTAATCCTAATCCTAACCATTAAACCTAACCCTAGCTCTTAAAGCTAACCCTAAACCTTACCCTCACGACTAGACCTAACCCTGACACTAACCTAACACCTAACCCTAACCAGAACCCCTAAAGCTAACCCTGAACCCTATCCCTAACCCTAGCAGTAAACTTTAGCCATAAACCTAAGCCCAACCCGTAACCCTAATCCTATCCTTTTACCCTAAAACTAACCCCTAAACCTAACCCCTATACCTCATCCTAACTCTAACCCAAATCCTAATTCTAACCATACCCTTTCATAAAACACTAACTCCTAACCACTAACCCTAACACTAACCAAAAACCCTAATCACTAATCCCTAACCCTAACGCTTAACCTTTACCCTAACCATTAACCCTCACCCTAAATCTTAACACTGACCCTAACCTTAACCTTTAACTCTAAGCCAAACCTTAACCCTACAGTAAGGAAGACCCTTAATGCTAATGGGATCCCTTATCCCTAACCCTAACACTACAGCTAAAAATAACCCTAACCTTGGATCCTTAAACCTAAGCCCTAACACTTACTTTATCCCCAAACCCTAACCCTAATCCTAAGCATTAAACCTAACCCTATCTCTTAAACCTAACCCTAGCCCTTACCCTAACGTCTAGTTCTATCCCTAAATCTAACCTCCCGCTAATCCTAACCTTAAGCCCTAATGCTAACGCTAACCCTGAACCCTAAACCTACCCGTAACCCTTAACACTAACCCTATCCGTGAACCTTAACCCTGACCCTAACCATTACCCGCACCCAAGCATTTAACCCTGACCCTAACCCTAATCCTTAATGCTAACCCTAACACTAAACCCTAACCGTAACCCCAACACTTACCCTTAATCCTATCCCTTAACCCTAACCCTAAAACTAATGCTACCCCCTAAACGTAACCCTAACCGTGACCAGTAAACCTAACCCTAACCTCTAACACAAACCATAGCACTTAACTCTAACGCTAAAACTAACCCTAACCCTAGCCCTAAACCCTAAGTCTTAACCTTAACCCTAAGCGTTAACTCTCACGCTCACCTTTAATCCTAACCCTAATCCTAATCTTCAACCCTAAACCTAACACTTAACCCTAACCCTGTACCACACCCTAACCCCTCATCTTAACCCTAACCGTAAACCTCAACCCTAAACCAAAGTGTAACCGTTAAACCTAAGAGTAACCTTTAACCCTAACCCTAATCCCTAACCCTAAGCCCTCACCCTAACACTAAACTTCATCCTTAACCCTAACCAGAATCCTAACCCTAAATCTAATTCTCAGACTTCTTGCTTTCTTAGAGTTTAGAAAGCCTGCAATCCTCCCATGCTATGCGTGAAAGGAGGCTCTACCACTGTGTCCTGCATGAAACCCACGGGCCCATACCCAGAGTATGATAGAGTGGGTTCCCGGGTACAATCCCAGCCCCCTAAACTCCCCCCGCCCGCCTAATGCAGACAGGGCCCGTGCGCTAAGCATAAACAATACCTTTAACAGATAACCCTAACCCTGAACATAACACCCAACCCTGTTCCTATTTCTCCCCTTAACACGTAAACCTCACCGTGCGCCTAACTTTAACCTCTTATCCTAACGTTAATGCATAACCCATTTCCTGAGAACAACCCCTATCCCATAATTCTAACCCTATCTCCTAGTCATCACTGTGACACCTAATCCCTAACCCTAATTCTAAACCGCTAACCCTAACCGTAACCCTACCTACAACCCTAACACTGACAGTAACCCTTACTTCTAAACCCAACGCTATGCCTAACATAAACCCTAACCCTTGACCCTAACCCTTCACCCTAACCCCTAAGCCTTACCCTAACCCTTAACCCTAATCCTAATCCTAACCATTAAACCTAACCCTAGCTCTTAAAGCTAACCCTAAACCTTACCCTCACGACTAGGCCTAACCCTGACACTAACCTAACACCTAACCCTAACCAGAACCCCTAAAGCTAACCCTGAACCCTATCCCTAACCCTAGCAGTAAACTTTAACCCTAAACCTAAGCCCAACCCGTAACCCTAATCCTATCCTTTTACCCTAAAACTAACCCCTAAACCTAACTCCTATACCTCACCCTAACTCTAACCCCAATCCTATTTCTAAACATACCCCTTCATAAAACACTAACTCCTAACCGCTAACCCTAACACTAACCAAAAACCCTAATCACTAATCCCTAACCCTAACGCTTAACCTTTACCCTAACCGTTAACCCTCACCCTAAATCTTAACACTGACCCTAACCTTAACCTTTAACTCTAAGCCTAACCCTTAACCCTAAAGTAAGGAAGACCCTTAATGCTAATGGGATCCCTTATCCCTAACCCTAACACTACAGCTAATAATAACCCTAACCTTGGATCCTTAAACCTAACCCCTAACACTTACTTTAACCCCAAACCCTAACCCTAATCCTAAGCATTAAACCTAACCCTATCTCTTAACCCTAACGCTAGACCTTACCCTAACGCCTAGATCTAACCCTAAATCTAACCTACCGCCTAATCCTAACCTTAAGCCCTAATGCTAACACTAACCCTGAACTCTAAACCTACCCGTAACCCTTAACACTAACCCTATCCGTGAACCTAAACCCTGACCCTAACCATTACCCGCACCCAAGCATTTAACCCTGACCCTATCCCTAATCCTTAATGCCACCTTAACACTAAACCCTAACCCTAAGCCCAATACTTAACCCTAATCCTATCCCCTAACCCTAACCCTAACCCTAATGCTAACCCCTAAACGTAACCCTAACCGTGACCAGTAAACCTAACCCTAACCTCTAACGCAAACCATAGCACATAACTCTAACCCTAAAACTAACCCTAACCCTAACCCTAACCCTAACCCTTAACCTTAACCCTAAGCGTTAACTCTCACGCTAACCTTTAATCCTAACCCTAATCCTAATCTTCAACCCTAAACCTAACACTTAACCCTAACCCTGTACCAAACCCTAACCCCTCATCTTAACCCTAACGGTAAACCTAAACCCTAAACCAAAGTGTAACCGTTAAACCTAAGAGTAACCTTTAACCCTAACCCTAATCCCTAACCCTAAACCCTCACCCTAACACTAGACTTCATCCTTAACCCTAACCAGAATCCTAACCCTAAATCTAATTCTCAGACTTCTTGCTTTCTTAGAGTTTAGAAAGCCTGCAATCCTCCCATGCCATGCGTGAAAGGAGGCTCTACCACTGTGTCGTGCATGAAACCCACGGGGCCTTACCCAGAGTATGATAGAGTGGGTGCCCGGGTACAATCCCAGCCCCCTAAACTCCCCCCGCCCGCCTAATCCAAACAGGGCCCGTGCGCTAAGCATAAACAATACCTTTAACAGATAACCCTAACCCTGAACATAACACCCAACCCTGTTCCTATTTCTCCCCTTAACACGTAAACCTCACCGTGCGCCTAACTTTAACCTCTTATCCTAACGTTAATGCATAACCCAATTCCTGAGAACAACCCCTATCCCATAATTCTAACCCTATCTCCTAGTCATCACTGTGACACCTAATCCCTAACCCTAATTCTAAACCGCTAACCCTAACCGTAACCCTACCTACAACCCTAACACTGACAGTAACCCTTACTTCTAACCCCAACGCTATGCCTCACAAAAACCCTAACCCTTGACCCTAACCCTTCACCCTAACCCCTAAGCCTTACCCTAACCCTTAACCCTAATCCTAATCCTAACCATTAAACCTAACCCTAGCTCTTAAAGCTAACCCTAAACCTTACCCTCACGACTAGACCTAACCCTGACACTAACCTAACACCTAACCCTAACCAGAACCCTTAAGCTAACCTGAACCCTATCCCTAACCCTAGCAGTAAACTTTAGCCATAAACCTAAGCCCAACCCGTAACCCTAATCCTATCCTTTTACCCTAAAACTAACCCCTAAACCTAACCCCTATACCTCACCCTAACTCTAACCCCAATCCTAATTCTAACCATACCCTTTCATAAAACACTAACTCCTAACCGCTAACCCTAACACTAACCAAAAACCCTAATCACTAATCCCTAACCCTAACGCTTAACCTTTACCCTAACCATTAACCCTCACCCTAAATCTTAACACTGACCCTAACCTTAACCTTTAACTCTAAGCCAAACCTTAACCCTACAGTAAGGAAGACCCTTAATGCTAATGGGATCCCTTATCCCTAACCCTAACACTACAGCTAAAAATAACCCTAACCTTGTATCCTTAAACCTAACCCCTAACACTTACTTTATCCCCAAACCCTAACCCTAATCCTAAGCATTAAACCTAACCCTATCTCTTAACCCTAACGCTAGCCCTTACCCTAACGCCTAGTTCTAACCCTAAATCTAACCCACCGCCTAATCCTAACCTTAAGCCCTAATGCTAACACTAACCCTGAACCCTAAACCTACCCGTAACCCTTAACACTAACCCCATCCGTGAACCTTAAAACTGACCCTAACCATTACCCGACCCCAAGCATTTAACCCTGATTCTAACCCTAATTCTTAATGATAAACCTAACACTAAACCCTAACCCTAAGCCCAACACTTAACCCTAATCCTATCCCTTAACCCTAACCCTAACCCTAATGCTACCCCCTAAACGTAACCCTAACCGTGACCAGTAAACCTAACCCTAACCTCTAACACAAACCATAGCACATAACTCTAACCCTAAAACTAACCCTAACCCTAAACCTAACCCTAAACCCTAACTCTTAACCTTAACCCTAAGCGTTAACTCTCACGCTAACCTTTAATCCTAACCCTAATCCTAATCTTCAACCCTAAACCTAACACTTAACCCTAACCCTGTTCCACACCCTAACCTCTCATCTTAACCCTAACCGTAAACCTGAACCCTAAACCAAAGTGTAACCGTTAAACCTAAGAGTAACCTTTAACCCTAACCCTAATCCCTAACCCTAAGCCCTCACCCTAACACTAAACTTCATCCTTAACCCTAACCAGAATCCTAACCCTAAATCTAATTCTCAGACTTCTTGCTTTCTTAGAGTTTAGAAAGCCTGCCATCCTCCCATGCCATGCGTGAAAGGAGGCTCTACCACTGTGTCCTGCATGAAACCCACGGGCCCATACCCAGAGTATGATAGAGTGGGTTCCCGGGTACAATCCCAGCCCCCTAAACTCCCCCCGCCCGCCTAATGCAGACAGGGCCCGTGCGCTAAGCATAAACAATACCTTTAACAGATAACCCTAACCCTGAACATAACACCCAACCCTGTTCCTATTTCTCCCCTTAACACGTAAACCTCACCGTGCGCCTAACTTTAACCTCTTATCCTAACGTTAATGCATAACCCATTTCCTGAGAACAACCCCTATCCCATAATTCTAACCCTATCTCCTAGTCATCACTGTGACACCTAATCCCTAACCCTAATTCTAAACCGCTAACCCTAACTGTAACCCTACCTACAACCCTAACACTGACAGTAACCCTTACTTCTAAACCCAACGCTATGCCTAACAAAAACCCTAACCCTTGACCCTAACCCTTCACCCTAACCCCTAAGCCTTACCCTAACCCTTAACCCTAATCCTAATCCTAACCATTAAACCTAACCCTAGCTCTTAAAGCTAACCCTAAACCTTACCCTCACGACTAGACCTAACCCTGACACTAACCTTTCACCTAACACTAACCAGAACCCCTAAAGCTAATCCTGAACCCTATCCTTAACCCTAGCAGTAAACTTTAACCCTAAACGTAAGCCCAACCCGTAACCCTAATCCTATCCTTTTACCCTAAAACTAACCCCTAAACCTAACCCCTATACCTCACCCTAACTCTAACCCCAATCCTAATTCTAACCATACCCCTTCATAAAACACTAACTCCTAACCGCTAACCCTAACACTAACCAAAAACCCTAATCACTAATCCCTAACCCTAACGCTTAACCTTTACCCTAACCGTTAACCCTCACCCTAAATCTTAACACT
Source organism: Eulemur rufifrons (assembly GCF_041146395.1). Taxonomy (NCBI): domain Eukaryota; kingdom Metazoa; phylum Chordata; class Mammalia; order Primates; family Lemuridae; genus Eulemur; species Eulemur rufifrons. Next base: position 252,250 of record NW_027182828.1, on the reverse strand, counting down.
GACCCTAACCTTAACCTTTAACTCTAAGCCTAACCCTTAACCCTACAGTAAGGAAGACCCTTAATGCTAATGGGATCCCTTATCCCTAACCCTAACACTACAGCTAAAAATAACCCTAACCTTGGATCCTTAAACCTAACCCCTAACACTTACTTTAACCCCAAACCCTAACCCTAATCCTAAGCATTAAACCTAACCCTATCTCTTAACCCTAACGCTAGCCCTTACCCTAACGCCTACATCTAACCCTAAATCTAACCTACCGCCTAATCCTAACCTTAAGCCCTAATGCTAACGCTAACCCTGAACCCTAAACCTACCCGTAACCCTTAACACTAACCCTATCCGTGAACCTAAACCCTGACCCTAACCATTACCCGCACCCAAGCATTTAACCCTGACCCTAACCCTAATCCTTAATGCTAACCCTAACACTAAATCCTAACCGTAAGCCCAACAATTACCCCTAATCCTATCCCTTAACCCTAACCCTAAAACTAATGCTACCCCCTAAACGTAACCCTAACCGTGACCAGTAAACCTAACCCTAACCTCTAACACAAACCATAGCACTTAACTCTAACCCTAAAACTAACCCTAACCCTAACCCTAAACCCTAAGTCTTAACCTTAACCCTAAGCGTTAACTCTCACGCTAACCTTTAATCCTAACCCTAATCCTAATCTTCAACCCTAAACCTAACACTTAACCCTAACCCTGTACCACACCCTAACCCCTCATCTTAACCCTAACCGTAAACCTCAACCCTAAACCAAAGTGTAACCGTTAAACCTAAGAGTAACCTTTAACCCTAACCCTAATCCCTAACCCTAAGCCCTCACCCTAACACTAAACTTCATCCTTAACCCTAACCAGAATCCTAACCCTAAATCTAATTCTCAGACTTCTTGCTTTCTTAGAGTTTAGAAAGCCTGCAATCCTCCCATGCCATGCGTGAAAGGAGGCTCTACCACTGTGTCCTGCATGAAACCCACGGGCCCATACCCAGAGTATGATAGAGTGGGTTCCCGGGTGCAATCCCAGACCCCTAAACTCCCCCCGCCCGCCTAATGCAGACAGGGCCCGTGCGCTAAGCATAAACAATACCTTTAACAGATAACCCTAACCCTGAACATAACACCCAACCCTGTTCCTATTTCTCCCCTTAACACGTAAACCTCACCGTGCGCCTAACTTTAACCTCTTATCCTAACGTTAATGCATAACCCATTTCCTGAGAACAACCCCTATCCCATAATTCTAACCCTATCTCCTAGTCATCACTGTGACACCTAATCCCTAACCCTAATTCTAAACCGCTAACCCTAACCGTAACCCTACCTACAACCCTAACACTGACAGTAACCCTTACTTCTAACCCCAACGCTATGCCTAACAAAAACCCTAACCCTTGACCCTAACCCTTCACCCTAACCCCTAAGCCTTACCCTAACCCTTAACCCTAATCCTAATCCTAACCATTAAACCTAACCCTAGCTCTTAAAGCTAACCCTAAACCTTACCCTCACGACTAGACCTAACCCTGACACTAACCTTTCACCTAACACTAACCAGAACCCCTAAAGCTAATCCTGAACCCTATCCCTAACCCTAGCAGTAAACTTTAACCCTAAACGTAAGCCCAACCCGTAACCCTAATCCTATCCTTTTACCCTAAAACTAACCCCTAAACTTAACCCCTATACCTCACCCTAACTCTAACCCCAATCCTAATTCTAACCATACCCCTTCATAAAACACTAACTCCTAACCGCTAACCCTAACACTAACCAAAAACCCTAATCACTAATCCCTAACCCTAACGCTTAAACTTTACCCTAACCGTTAACCCTCACCCTAAATCTTAACACTGACCCTAACCTTAACCTTTAACTCTAAGCCTAACCCTTAACCCTACAGTAAGGAAGACCCTTAATGCTAATGGGATCCCTTATCCCTAACCCTAACACTACAGCTAAAAATAACCCTAACCTTGGATCCTTAAACCTAACCCCTAACACTTACTTTAACCCCAAACCCTAACCCTAATCCTAAGCATTAAACCTAACCCTATCTCTTAACCCTAACGCTAGCCCTTACCCTAACGCCTACATCTAACCCTAAATCTAACCTACCGCCTAATCCTAACCTTAAGCCCTAATGCTAACGCTAACCCTGAACCCTAAACCTACCCGTAACCCTTAACACTAACCCTATCCGTGAACCTAAACCCTGACCCTAACCATTACCCGCACCCAAGCATTTAACCCTGACCCTAACCCTAATCCTTAATGCTAACCCTAACACTAAATCCTAACCGTAAGCCCAACAATTACCCCTAATCCTATCCCTTAACCCTAACCCTAAAACTAATGCTACCCCCTAAACGTAACCCTAACCGTGACCAGTAAACCTAACCCTAACCTCTAACACAAACCATAGCACTTAACTCTAACCCTAAAACTAACCCTAACCCTAACCCTAAACCCTAAGTCTTAACCTTAACCCTAAGCGTTAACTCTCACGCTAACCTTTAATCCTAACCCTAATCCTAATCTTCAACCCTAAACCTAACACTTAACCCTAACCCTGTACCACACCCTAACCCCTCATCTTAACCCTAACCGTAAACCTCAACCCTAAACCAAAGTGTAACCGTTAAACCTAAGAGTAACCTTTAACCCTAACCCTAATCCCTAACCCTAAGCACTCACCCTAACACTAAACTTCATCCTTAACCCTAACCAGAATCCTAACCCTAAATCTAATTCTCAGACTTCTTGCTTTCTTAGAGTTTAGAAAGCCTGCAATCCTCCCATGCCATGCGTGAAAGGAGGCTCTACCACTGTGTCCTGCATGAAACCCACGGGCCCATACCCAGAGTATGATAGAGTGGGTTCCCGGGTACAATCCCAGCCCCCTAAACTCCCCCCGCCCGCCTAATGCAGACAGGGCCCGTGCGCTAAGCATAAACAATACCTTTAACAGATAACCCTAACCCTGAACATAACACCCAACCCTGTTCCTATTTCTCCCCTTAACACGTAAACCTCACCGTGCGCCTAACTTTAACCTCTTATCCTAACGTTAATGCATAACCCATTTCCTGAGAACAACCCCTATCCCATAATTCTAACCCTATCTCCTAGTCATCACTGTGACACCTAATCCCTAACCCTAATTCTAAACCGCTAACCCTAACCGTAACCCTACCTACAACCCTAACACTGACAGTAACCCTTACTTCTAACCCCAACGCTATGCCTAACAAAAACCCTAACCCTTGACCCTAACCCTTCACCCTAACCCCTAAGCCTTACCCTAACCCTTAACCCTAATCCTAATCCTAACCATTAAACCTAACCCTAGCTCTTAAAGCTAACCCTAAACCTTACCCTCACGACTAGACCTAACCCTGACACTAACCTAACACCTAACCCTAACCAGAACCCCTAAAGCTAACCCTGAACCCTATCCCTAACCCTAGCAGTAAACTTTAGCCATAAACCTAAGCCCAACCCGTAACCCTAATCCTATCCTTTTACCCTAAAACTAACCCCTAAACCTAACCCCTATACCTCACCCTAACGCTAACCCAAATCCTAATTCTAACCATACCCTTTCATAAAACACTAACTCCTAACCACTAACCCTAACACTAACCAAAAACCCTAATCACTAATCCCTAACCCTAACGCTTAACCTTTACCCTAACCATTAACCCTCACCCTAAATCTTAACACTGACCCTAACCTTAACCTTTAACTCTAAGCCAAACCTTAACCCTACAGTAAGGAAGACCCTTAAAGCTAATGGGATCCCTTATCCCTAACCCTAACACTACAGCTAAAAATAACCCTAACCTTGGATCCTTAAACCTAAGCCCTAACACTTACTTTATCCCCAAACCCTAACCCTAATCCTAAGCATTAAACCTAACCCTATCTCTTAACCCTAACCCTAGCCCTTACCCTAACGTCTAGTTCTATCCCTAAATCTAACCTCCCGCTAATCCTAACCTTAAGCCCTAATGCTAACGCTAACCCTGAACCCTAAACCTACCCGTAACCCTTAACACTAACCCTATCCGTGAACCTTAACCCTGACCCTAACCATTACCCGCACCCAAGCATTTAACCCTGACCCTAACCCTAATCCTTAATGCTAACCCTAACACTAAACCCTAACCGTAAGCCCAACACTTACCCTTAATCCTATCCCTTAACCCTAACCCTAAAACTAATGCTACCCCCTAAACGTAACCCTAACCGTGACCAGTAAACCTAACCCTAACCTCTAACACAAACCATAGCACTTAACTCTAACGCTAAAACTAACCCTAACCCTAGCCCTAAACCCTAAGTCTTAACCTTAACCCTAAGCGTTAACTCTCACGCTCACCTTTAATCCTAACCCTAATCCTAATCTTCAACCCTAAACCTAACACTTAACCCTAACCCTGTACCACACCCTAACCCCTCATCTTAACCCTAACCGTAAACCTCAACCCTAAACCAAAGTGTAACCGTTAAACCTAAGAGTAACCTTTAACCCTAACCCTAATCCCTAACCCTAAGCCCTCACCCTAACACTAAACTTCATCCTTAACCCTAACCAGAATCCTAACCCTAAATCTAATTCTCAGACTTCTTGCTTTCTTAGAGTTTAGAAAGCCTGCAATCCTCCCATGCCATGCGTGAAAGGAGGCTCTACCACTGTGTCCTGCATGAAACCCACGGGCCCATACCCAGAGTATGATAGAGTGGGTTCCCGGGTGCAATCCCAGACCCCTAAACTCCCCCCGCCCGCCTAATGCAGACAGGGCCCGTGCGCTAAGCATAAACAATACCTTTAACAGATAACCCTAACCCTGAACATAACACCCAACCCTGTTCCTATTTCTCCCCTTAACACGTAAACCTCACCGTGCGCCTAACTTTAACCTCTTATCCTAACGTTAATGCATAACCCATTTCCTGAGAACAACCCCTATCCCATAATTCTAACCCTATCTCCTAGTCATTACTGTGACACCTAATCCCTAACCCTAATTCTAAACCGCTAACCCTAACCGTAACCCTACCTACAACCCTAACACTGACAGTAACCCTTACTTCTAAACCCAACGCTATGCCTAACATAAACCCTAACCCTTGACCCTAACCCTTCACCCTAACCCCTAAGCCTTACCCTAACCCTTAACCCTAATCCTAATCCTAACCATTAAACCTAACCCTAGCTCTTAAAGCTAACCCTAAACCTTACCCTCACGACTAGACCTAACCCTGACACTAACCTAACACCTAACCCTAACCAGAACCCCTAAAGCTAACCCTGAACCCTATCCCTAACCCTAGCAGTAAACTTTAACCCTAAACCTAAGCCCAACCCGTAACCCTAATCCTATCCTTTTACCCTAAAACTAACCCCTAAACCTAACTCCTATACCTCACCCTAACTCTAACCCCAATCCTATTTCTAAACATACCCCTTCATAAAACACTAACTCCTAACCGCTAACCCTAACACTAACCAAAAACCCTAATCACTAATCCCTAACCCTAACGCTTAACCTTTACCCTAACCGTTAACCCTCACCCTAAATCTTAACACTGACCCTAACCTTAACCTTTAACTCTAAGCCTAACCCTTAACTCTAAAGTAAGGAAGACCCTTAATGCTAATGGGATCCCTTATCCCTAACCCTAACACTACAGCTAATAATAACCCTAACCTTGGATCCTTAAACCTAACCCCTAACACTTACTTTAACCCCAAACCCTAACCCTAATCCTAAGCATTAAACCTAACCCTATCTCTTAACCCTAACGCTAGACCTTACCCTAACGCCTAGATCTAACCCTAAATCTAACCTACCGCCTAATCCTAACCTTAAGCCCTAATGCTAACACTAACCCTGAACTCTAAACCTACCCGTAACCCTTAACACTAACCCTATCCGTGAACCTAAACCCTGACCCTAACCATTACCCGCACCCAAGCATTTAACCCTGACCCTATCCCTAATCCTTAATGCCACCTTAACACTAAACCCTAACCCTAAGCCCAATACTTAACCCTAATCCTATCCCCTAACCCTAACCCTAACCCTAATGCTAACCCCTAAACGTAACCCTAACCGTGACCAGTAAACCTAACCCTAACCTCTAACACAAACCATAGCACATAACTCTAACCCTAAAACTAACCCTAACCCTAACCCTAACCCTAACTCTTAACCTTAACCCTAAGCGTTAACTCTCACGCTAACCTTTAATCCTAACCCTAATCCTAATCTTCAACCCTAAACCTAACACTTAACCCTAACCCTGTACCAAACCCTAACCCCTCATCTTAACCCTAACGGTAAACCTAAACTCTAAACCAAAGTGTAACCGTTAAACCTAAGAGTAACCTTTAACCCTAACCCTAATCCCTAACCCTAAACCCTCACCCTAACACTAGACTTCATCCTTAACCCTAACCAGAATCCTAACCCTAAATCTAATTCTCAGACTTCTTGCTTTCTTAGAGTTTAGAAAGCCTGCAATCCTCCCATGCCATGCGTGAAAGGAGGCTCTACCACTGTGTCGTGCATGAAACCCACGGGGCCTTACCCAGAGTATGATAGAGTGGGTGCCCGGGTACAATCCCAGCCCCCTAAACTCCCCCCGCCCGCCTAATCCAAACAGGGCCCGTGCGCTAAGCATAAACAATACCTTTAACAGATAACCCTAAGCCTGAACATAACACCCAACCCTGTTCCTATTTCTCCCCTTAACACGTAAACCTCACCGTGCGCCTAACTTTAACCTCTTATCCTAACGTTAATGCATAACCCATTTCCTGAGAACAACCCCTATCCCATAATTCTAACCCTATCTCCTAGTCATCACTGTGACACCTAATCCCTAACCCTAATTCTAAACCGCTAACCCTAACCGTAACCCTACCTACAACCCTAACACTGACAGTAACCCTTACTTCTAACCCCAACGCTATGCCTCACAAAAACCCTAACCCTTGACCCTAACCCTTCACCCTAACCCCTAAGCCTTACCCTAACCCTTAACCCTAATCCTAATCCTAACCATTAAACCTAACCCTAGCTCTTAAAGCTAACCCTAAACCTTACCCTCACGACTAGACCTAACCCTGACACTAACCTAACACCTAACCCTAACCAGAACCCTTAAGCTAACCTGAACCCTATCCCTAACCCTAGCAGTAAACTTTAGCCATAAACCTAAGCCCAACCCGTAACCCTAATCCTATCCTTTTACCCTAAAACTAACCCCTAAACCTAACCCCTATACCTCACCCTAACTCTAACCCCAATCCTAATTCTAACCATACCCTTTCATAAAACACTAACTCCTAACCGCTAACCCTAACACTAACCAAAAACCCTAATCACTAATCCCTAACCCTAACGCTTAACCTTTACCCTAACCATTAACCCTCACCCTAAATCTTAACACTGACCCTAACCTTAACCTTTAACTCTAAGCCAAACCTTAACCCTACAGTAAGGAAGACCCTTAATGCTAATGGGATCCCTTATCCCTAACCCTAACACTACAGCTAAAAATAACCCTAACCTTGGATCCTTAAACCTAACCCCTAACACTTACTTTATCCCCAAACCCTAACCCTAATCCTAAGCATTAAACCTAACCCTATCTCTTAACCCTAACGCTAGCCCTTACCCTAACGCCTAGTTCTAACCCTAAATCTAACCCACCGCCTAATCCTAACCTTAAGCCCTAATGCTAACACTAACCCTGAACCCTAAACCTACCCGTAACCCTTAACACTAACCCCATCCGTGAACCTTAAAACTGACCCTAACCATTACCCGACCCCAAGCATTTAACCCTGATTCTAACCCTAATTCTTAATGATAAACCTAACACTAAACCCTAACCCTAAGCCCAACACTTAACCCTAATCCTATCCCTTAACCCTAACCCTAACCCTAATGCTACCCCCTAAACGTAACCCTAACCGTGACCAGTAAACCTAACCCTAACCTCTAACACAAACCATAGCACATAACTCTAACCCTAAAACTAACCCTAACCCTAAACCTAACCCTAAACCCTAACTCTTAACCTTAACCCTAAGCGTTAACTCTCACGCTAACCTTTAATCCTAACCCTAATCCTAATCTTCAACCCTAAACCTAACACTTAACCCTAACCCTGTTCCACACCCTAACCTCTCATCTTAACCCTAACTGTAAACCTCAACCCTAAACCAAAGTGTAACCGTTAAACCTAAGAGTAACCTTTAACCCTAACCCTAATCCCTAACCCTAAGCCCTCACCCTAACACTAAACTTCATCCTTAACCCTAACCAGAATCCTAACCCTAAATCTAATTCTCAGACTTCTTGCTTTCTTAGAGTTTAGAAAGCCTGCAATCCTCCCATGCCATGCGTGAAAGGAGGCTCTACCACTGTGTCCTGCATGAAACCCACGGGCCCATACCCAGAGTATGATAGAGTGGGTTCCCGGGTGCAAGCCCAGACCCCTAAACTCCCCCCGCCCGCCTAATGCAGACAGGGCCCGTGCGCTAAGCATAAACAATACCTTTAACAGATAACCCTAACCCTGAACATAACACCCAACCCTGTTCCTATTTCTCCCCTTAACACGTAAACCTCACCGTGCGCCTAAATTTAACCTCTTATCCTAACGTTAATGCATAACCCATTTCCTGAGAACAACCCCTATCCCATAATTCTAACCCTATCTCCTAGTCATCACTGTGACACCTAATCCCTAACCCTAATTCTAAACCGCTAACCCTAACCGTAACCCTACCTACAACCCTAACACTGACAGTAACCCTTACTTCTAACCCCAACGCTATGCCTCACAAAAACCCTAACCCTTGACCCTAACCCTTCACCCTAACCCCTAAGCCTTACCCTAACCCTTAACCCTAATCCTAATCCTAACCATTAAACCTAACCCTAGCTCTTAAAGCTAACCCTAAACCTTACCCTCACTACTAGACCTAACCCTGACACTAACCTAACACCTAACCCTAACCAGAACCCCTAAAGCTAACCCTGAACCCTATCCCTAACCCTAGCAGTAAACTTTAGCCATAAACCTAAGCCCAACCCGTAACCCTAATCCTATCCTTTTACCCTAAAACTAACCCCTAAACCTAACCCCTATACCTCATCCTAACTCTAACCCAAATCCTAATTCTAACCATACCCTTTCATAAAACACTAACTCCTAACCACTAACCCTAACACTAACCAAAAACCCTAATCACTAATCCCTAACCCTAACGCTTAACCTTTACCCTAACCATTAACCCTCACCCTAAATCTTAACACTGACCCTAACCTTAACCTTTAACTCTAAGCCAAACCTTAACCCTACAGTAAGGAAGACCCTTAATGCTAATGGGATCCCTTATCCCTAACCCTAACACTACAGCTAAAAATAACCCTAACCTTGGATCCTTAAACCTAAGCCCTAACACTTACTTTATCCCCAAACCCTAACCCTAATCCTAAGCATTAAACCTAACCCTATCTCTTAAACCTAACCCTAGCCCTTACCCTAACGTCTAGTTCTATCCCTAAATCTAACCTCCCGCTAATCCTAACCTTAAGCCCTAATGCTAACGCTAACCCTGAACCCTAAACCTACCCGTAACCCTTAACACTAACCCTATCCGTGAACCTTAACCCTGACCCTAACCATTACCCGCACCCAAGCATTTAACCCTGACCCTAACCCTAATCCTTAATGCTAACCCTAACACTAAACCCTAACCGTAAGCCCAACACTTACCCTTAATCCTATCCCTTAACCCTAACCCTAAAACTAATGCTACCCCCTAAACGTAACCCTAACCGTGACCAGTAAACCTAACCCTAACCTCTAACACAAACCATAGCACTTAACTCTAACGCTAAAACTAACCCTAACCCTAGCCCTAAACCCTAAGTCTTAACCTTAACCCTAAGCGTTAACTCTCACGCTCACCTTTAATCCTAACCCTAATCCTAATCTTCAACCCTAAACCTAACACTTAACCCTAACCCTGTACCACACCCTAACCCCTCATCTTAACCCTAACCGTAAACCTCAACCCTAAACCAAAGTGTAACCGTTAAACCTAAGAGTAACCTTTAACCCTAACCCTAATCCCTAACCCTAAGCCCTCACCCTAACACTAAACTTCATCCTTAACCCTAACCAGAATCCTAACCCTAAATCTAATTCTCAGACTTCTTGCTTTCTTAGAGTTTAGAAAGCCTGCAATCCTCCCATGCCATGCGTGAAAGGAGGCTCTACCACTGTGTCCTGCATGAAACCCACGGGCCCATACCCAGAGTATGATAGAGTGGGTTCCCGGGTACAATCCCAGCCCCCTAAACTCCCCCCGCCCGCCTAATGCAGACAGGGCCCGTGCGCTAAGCATAAACAATACCTTTAACAGATAACCCTAACCCTGAACATAACACCCAACCCTGTTCCTATTTCTCCCCTTAACACGTAAACCTCACCGTGCGCCTAACTTTAACCTCTTATCCTAACGTTAATGCATAACCCATTTCCTGAGAACAACCCCTATCCCATAATTCTAACCCTATCTCCTAGTCATCACTGTGACACCTAATCCCTAACCCTAATTCTAAACCGCTAACCCTAACCGTAACCCTACCTACAACCCTAACACTGACAGTAACCCTTACTTCTAAACCCAACGCTATGCCTAACATAAACCCTAACCCTTGACCCTAACCCTTCACCCTAACCCCTAAGCCTTACCCTAACCCTTAACCCTAATCCTAATCCTAACCATTAAACCTAACCCTAGCTCTTAAAGCTAACCCTAAACCTTACCCTCACGACTAGACCTAACCCTGACACTAACCTAACACCTAACCCTAACCAGAACCCCTAAAGCTAACCCTGAACCCTATCCCTAACCCTAGCAGTAAACTTTAACCCTAAACCTAAGCCCAACCCGTAACCCTAATCCTATCCTTTTACCCTAAAACTAACCCCTAAACCTAACTCCTATACCTCACCCTAACTCTAACCCCAATCCTATTTCTAAACATACCCCTTCATAAAACACTAACTCCTAACCGCTAACCCTAACACTAACCAAAAACCCTAATCACTAATCCCTAACCCTAACGCTTAACCTTTACCCTAACCGTTAACCCTCACCCTAAATCTTAACACTGACCCTAACCTTAACCTTTAACTCTAAGCCTAACCCTTAACCCTAAAGTAAGGAAGACCCTTAATGCTAATGGGATCCCTTATCCCTAACCCTAACACTACAGCTAATAATAACCCTAACCTTGGATCCTTAAACCTAACCCCTAACACTTACTTTAACCCCAAACCCTAACCCTAATCCTAAGCATTAAACCTAACCCTATCTCTTAACCCTAACGCTAGACCTTACCCTAACGCCTAGATCTAACCCTAAATCTAACCTACCGCCTAATCCTAACCTTAAGCCCTAATGCTAACACTAACCCTGAACTCTAAACCTACCCGTAACCCTTAACACTAACCCTATCCGTGAACCTAAACCCTGACCCTAACCATTACCCGCACCCAAGCATTTAACCCTGACCCTATCCCTAATCCTTAATGCCACCTTAACACTAAACCCTAACCCTAAGCCCAATACTTAACCCTAATCCTATCCCCTAACCCTAACCCTAACCCTAATGCTAACCCCTAAACGTAACCCTAACCGTGACCAGTAAACCTAACCCTAACCTCTAACACAAACCATAGCACATAACTCTAACCCTAAAACTAACCCTAACCCTAACCCTAACCCTAACCCTTAACCTTAACCCTAAGCGTTAACTCTCACGCTAACCTTTAATCCTAACCCTAATCCTAATCTTCAACCCTAAACCTAACACTTAACCCTAACCCTGTACCAAACCCTAACCCCTCATCTTAACCCTAACGGTAAACCTAAACCCTAAAGCAAAGTGTAACCGTTAAACCTAAGAGTAACCTTTAACCCTAACCCTAATCCCTAACCCTAAACCCTCACCCTAACACTAGACTTCATCCTTAACCCTAACCAGAATCCTAACCCTAAATCTAATTCTCAGACTTCTTGCTTTCTTAGAGTTTAGAAAGCCTGCAATCCTCCCATGCCATGCGTGAAAGGAGGCTCTACCACTGTGTCGTGCATGAAACCCACGGGGCCTTACCCAGAGTATGATAGAGTGGGTGCCCGGGTACAATCCCAGCCCCCTAAACTCCCCCCGCCCGCCTAATCCAAACAGGGCCCGTGCGCTAAGCATAAACAATACCTTTAACAGATAACCCTAACCCTGAACATAACACCCAACCCTGTTCCTATTTCTCCCCTTAACACGTAAACCTCACCGTGCGCCTAACTTTAACCTCTTATCCTAACGTTAATGCATAACCCATTTCCTGAGAACAACCCCTATCCCATAATTCTAACCCTATCTCCTAGTCATCACTGTGACACCTAATCCCTAACCCTAATTCTAAACCGCTAACCCTAACCGTAACCCTACCTACAACCCTAACACTGACAGTAACCCTTACTTCTAACCCCAACGCTATGCCTCACAAAAACCCTAACCCTTGACCCTAACCCTTCACCCTAACCCCTAAGCCTTACCCTAACCCTTAACCCTAATCCTAATCCTAACCATTAAACCTAACCCTAGCTCTTAAAGCTAACCCTAAACCTTACCCTCACGACTAGACCTAACCCTGACACTAACCTAACACCTAACCCTAACCAGAACCCTTAAGCTAACCTGAACCCTATCCCTAACCCTAGCAGTAAACTTTAGCCATAAACCTAAGCCCAACCCGTAACCCTAATCCTATCCTTTTACCCTAAAACTAACCCCTAAACCTAACCCCTATACCTCACCCTAACTCTAACCCCAATCCTAATTCTAACCATACCCTTTCATAAAACACTAACTCCTAACCGCTAACCCTAACACTAACCAAAAACCCTAATCACTAATCCCTAACCCTAACGCTTAACCTTTACCCTAACCATTAACCCTCACCCTAAATCTTAACACTGACCCTAACCTTAACCTTTAACTCTAAGCCAAACCTTAACCCTACAGTAAGGAAGACCCTTAATGCTAATGGGATCCCTTATCCCTAACCCTAACACTACAGCTAAAAATAACCCTAACCTTGGATCCTTAAACCTAACCCCTAACACTTACTTTATCCCCAAACCCTAACCCTAATCCTAAGCATTAAACCTAACCCTATCTCTTAACCCTAACGCTAGCCCTTACCCTAACGCCTAGTTCTAACCCTAAATCTAACCCACCGCCTAATCCTAACCTTAAGCCCTAATGCTAACACTAACCCTGAACCCTAAACCTACCCGTAACCCTTAACACTAACCCCATCCGTGAACCTTAAAACTGACCCTAACCATTACCCGACCCCAAGCATTTAACCCTGATTCTAACCCTAATTCTTAATGATAAACCTAACACTAAACCCTAACCCTAAGCCCAACACTTAACCCTAATCCTATCCCTTAACCCTAACCCTAACCCTAATGCTACCCCCTAAACGTAACCCTAACCGTGACCAGTAAACCTAACCCTAACCTCTAACACAAACCATAGCACATAACTCTAACCCTAAAACTAACCCTAACCCTAAACCTAACCCTAAACCCTAACTCTTAACCTTAACCCTAAGCGTTAACTCTCACGCTAACCTTTAATCCTAACCCTAATCCTAATCTTCAACCCTAAACCTAACACTTAACCCTAACCCTGTTCCACACCCTAACCTCTCATCTTAACCCTAACCGTAAACCTCAACCCTAAACCAAAGTGTAACCGTTAAACCTAAGAGTAACCTTTAACCCTAACCCTAATCCCTAACCCTAAGCCCTCACCCTAACACTAAACTTCATCCTTAACCCTAACCAGAATCCTAACCCTAAATCTAATTCTCAGACTTCTTGCTTTCTTAGAGTTTAGAAAGCCTGCAATCCTCCCATGCCATGCGTGAAAGGAGGCTCTACCACTGTGTCCTGCATGAAACCCACGGGCCCATACCCAGAGTATGATAGAGTGGGTTCCCGGGTACAATCCCAGCCCCCTAAACTCCCCCCGCCCGCCTAATGCAGACAGGGCCCGTGCGCTAAGCATAAACAATACCTTTAACAGATAACCCTAACCCTGAACATAACACCCAACCCTGTTCCTATTTCTCCCCTTAACACGTAAACCTCACCGTGCGCCTAACTTTAACCTCTTATCCTAACGTTAATGCATAACCCATTTCCTGAGAACAACCCCTATCCCATAATTCTAACCCTATCTCCTAGTCATCACTGTGACACCTAATCCCTAACCCTAATTCTAAACCGCTAACCCTAACCGTAACCCTACCTACAACCCTAACACTGACAGTAACCCTTACTTCTAACCCCAACGCTATGCCTAACAAAAACCCTAACCCTTGACCCTAACCCTTCACCCTAACCCCTAAGCCTTACCCTAACCCTTAACCCTAATCCTAATCCTAACCATTAAACCTAACCCTAGCTCTTAAAGCTAACCCTAAACCTTACCCTCACGACTAGACCTAACCCTGACACTAACCTTTCACCTAACACTAACCAGAACCCCTAAAGCTAATCCTGAACCCTATCCCTAACCCTAGCAGTAAACTTTAACCCTAAACGTAAGCCCAACCCGTAACCCTAATCCTATCCTTTTACCCTAAAACTAACCCCTAAACCTAACCCCTATACCTCACCCTAACTCTAACCCCAATCCTAATTCTAACCATACCCCTTCATAAAACACTAACTCCTAACCGCTAACCCTAACACTAACCAAAAACCCTAATCACTAATCCCTAACCCTAACGCTTAACCTTTACCCTAACCGTTAACCCTCACCCTAAATCTTAACACTGACCCTAACCTTAACCTTTAACTCTAAGCCTAACCCTTAACCCTACAGTAAGGAAGACCCTTAATGCTAATGGGATCCCTTATCCCTAACCCTAACACTACAGCTAAAAATAACCCTAACCTTGGATCCTTAAACCTAACCCCTAACACTTACTTTAACCCCAAACCCTAACCCTAATCCTAAGCATTAAACCTAACCCTATCTCTTAACCCTAACGCTAGCCCTTACCCTAACGCCTACATCTAACCCTAAATCTAACCTACCGCCTAATCCTAACCTTAAGCCCTAAAGCTAACGCTAACCCTGAACCCTAAACCTACCCGTAACCCTTAACACTAACCCTATCCGTGAACCTAAACCCTGACCCTAACCATTACCCGCACCCAAGCATTTAACCCTGACCCTAACCCTAATCCTTAATGCTAACCCTAACACTAAATCCTAACCGTAAGCCCAACAATTACCCCTAATCCTATCCCTTAACCCTAACCCTAAAACTAATGCTACCCCTTAAACGTAACCCTAACCGTGACCAGTAAACCTAACCCTAACCTCTAACACAAACCATAGCACTTAACTCTAACCCTAAAACTAACCCTAACCCTAACCCTAAACCCTAAGTCTTAACCTTAACCCTAAGCGTTAACTCTCACGCTAACCTTTAATCCTAACCCTAATCCTAATCTTCAACCCTAAACCTAACACTTAACCCTAACCCTGTACCACACCCTAACCCCTCATCTTAACCCTAACCGTAAACCTCAACCCTAAACCAAAGTGTAACCGTTAAACCTAAGAGTAACCTTTAACCCTAACCCTAATCCCTAACCCTAAGCCCTCACCCTAACACTAAACTTCATCCTTAACCCTAACCAGAATCCTAACCCTAAATCTAATTCTCAGACTTCTTGCTTTCTTAGAGTTTAGAAAGCCTGCAATCCTCCCATGCCATGCGTGAAAGGAGGCTCTACCACTGTGTCCTGCATGAAACCCACGGGCCCATACCCAGAGTATGATAGAGTGGGTTCCCGGGTACAATCCCAGCCCCCTAAACTCCCCCCGCCCGCCTAATGCAGACAGGGCCCGTGCGCTAAGCATAAACAATACCTTTAACAGATAACCCTAACCCTGAACATAACACCCAACCCTGTTCCTATTTCTCCCCTTAACACGTAAACCTCACCGTGCGCCTAACTTTAACCTCTTATCCTAACGTTAATGCATAACCCATTTCCTGAGAACAACCCCTATCCCATAATTCTAACCCTATCTCCTAGTCATCACTGTGACACCTAATCCCTAACCCTAATTCTAAACCGCTAACCCTAACCGTAACCCTACCTACAACCCTAACACTGACAGTAACCCTTACTTCTAACCCCAACGCTATGCCTAACATAAACCCTAACCCTTGACCCTAACCCTTCACCCTAACCCCTAAGCCTTACCCTAACCCTTAACCCTAATCCTAATCCTAACCATTAAACCTAACCCTAGCTCTTAAAGCTAACCCTAAACCTTACCCTCACGACTAGACCTAACCCTGACACTAACCTAACACCTAACCCTAACCAGAACCCCTAAAGCTAACCCTGAACCCTATCCCTAACCCTAGCAGTAAACTTTAACCCTAAACCTAAGCCCAACCCGTAACCCTAATCCTATCCTTTTACCCTAAAACTAACCCCTAAACCTAACCCCTATACCTCACCCTAACTCTAACCCCAATCCTAATTCTAACCATACCCCTTGATAAAACACTAACTCCTAACCGCTAACCCTAACACTAACCAAAAACCCTAATCACTAATCCCTAACCCTAACGCTTAACCTTTACCCTAACCGTTAACCCTCACCCTAAATCTTAACACTGACCCTAACCTTAACCTTTAACTCTAAGCCTAACCCTTAACCCTACAGTAAGGAAGACCCTTAATGCTAATGGGATCCCTTATCCCTAACCCTAACACTACAGCTAAAAATAAACCTAACCTTGGATCCTTAAACCTAACCCCTAACACTTA
Source organism: Eulemur rufifrons (assembly GCF_041146395.1). Lineage (NCBI taxonomy): Eukaryota > Metazoa > Chordata > Mammalia > Primates > Lemuridae > Eulemur > Eulemur rufifrons. Next base: position 235,252 of record NW_027182828.1, on the reverse strand, counting down.
CTTTAACCCCAAACCCTAACCCTAATCCTAAGCATTAAACCTAACCCTATCTCTTAACCCTAACGCTAGCCCTTACCCTAACGCCTACATCTAACCCTAAATCTAACCTACCGCCTAATCCTAACCTTAAGCCCTAATGCTAACGCTAACCCTGAACCCTAAACCTACCCGTAACCCTTAACACTAACCCTATCCGTGAACCTAAACCCTGACCCTAACCATTACCCGCACCCAAGCATTTAACCCTGACCCTAACCCTAATCCTTAATGCTAACCCTAACACTAAATCCTAACCGTAAGCCCAACAATTACCCCTAATCCTATCCCTTAACCCTAACCCTAAAACTAATGCTACCCCTTAAACGTAACCCTAACCGTGACCAGTAAACCTAACCCTAACCTCTAACACAAACCATAGCACTTAACTCTAACCCTAAAACTAACCCTAACCCTAACCCTAAACCCTAAGTCTTAACCTTAACCCTAAGCGTTAACTCTCACGCTAACCTTTAATCCTAACCCTAATCCTAATCTTCAACCCTAAACCTAACACTTAACCCTAAGCCTGTACCACACCCTAACCCCTCATCTTAACCCTAACCGTAAACCTCAACCCTAAACCAAAGTGTAACCGTTAAACCTAAGAGTAACCTTTAACCCTAACCCTAATCCCTAACCCTAAGCCCTCACCCTAACACTAAACTTCATCCTTAACCCTAACCAGAATCCTAACCCTAAATCTAATTCTCAGACTTCTTGCTTTCTTAGAGTTTAGAAAGCCTGCAATCCTCCCATGCCATGCGTGAAAGGAGGCTCTACCACTGTGTCCTGCATGAAACCCACGGGCCCATACCCAGAGTATGATAGAGTGGGTTCCCGGGTACAATCCCAGCCCCCTAAACTCCCCCCGCCCGCCTAATGCAGACAGGGCCCGTGCGCTAAGCATAAACAATACCTTTAACAGATAACCCTAACCCTGAACATAACACCCAACCCTGTTCCTATTTCTCCCCTTAACACGTAAACCTCACCGTGCGCCTAACTTTAACCTCTTATCCTAACGTTAATGCATAACCCATTTCCTGAGAACAACCCCTATCCCATAATTCTAACCCTATCTCCTAGTCATCACTGTGACACCTAATCCCTAACCCTAATTCTAAACCGCTAACCCTAACCGTAACCCTACCTACAACCCTAACACTGACAGTAACCCTTACTTCTAACCCCAACGCTATGCCTAACAAAAACCCTAACCCTTGACCCTAACCCTTCACCCTAACCCCTAAGCCTTACCCTAACCCTTAACCCTAATCCTAATCCTAACCATTAAACCTAACCCTAGCTCTTAAAGCTAACCCTAAACCTTACCCTCACGACTAGACCTAACCCTGACACTAACCTAACACCTAACCCTAACCAGAACCCCTAAAGCTAACCCTGAACCCTATCCCTAACCCTAGCAGTAAACTTTAACCCTAAACCTAAGCCCAACCCGTAACCCTAATCCTATCCTTTTACCCTAAAACTAACCCCTAAACCTAACCCCTATACCTCACCCTAACTCTAACCCCAATCCTAATTCTAACCATACCCCTTCATAAAACACTAACTCCTAACTGCTAACCCTAACACTAACCAAAAACCCTAATCACTAATCCCTAACCCTAACGCTTAACCTTTACCCTAACCTTTAACCCTCACCCTAAATCTTAACACTGACCCTAACCTTAACCTTTAACTCTAAGCCTAACCCTTAACCCTAAAGTAAGGAAGACCCTTAATGCTAATGGGATCCCTTATCCCTAACCCTAACACTACAGCTAAAAATAACCCTAACCTTGGATCCTTAAACCTAACCCCTAACACTTACTTTAACCCCAAACCCTAACCCTAATCCTAAGCATTAAACCTAACCCTTTCTCTTAACCCTAACGCTAGACCTTACCCTAACGCCTAGATCTAACCCTAAATCTAACCTACCGCCTAATCCTAACCTTAAGCCCTAATGCTAACACTAACCCTGAACCCTAAACCTACCCGTAACCCTTAACACTAACCCTATCCGTGAACCTAAACCCTGACCCTAACCATTACCCGCACCCAAGCATTTAACCCTGACCCTAACCCTAATCCTTAATGCCAACCTTAACACTAAACCCTAACCCTAAGCCTAACACTTAACCCTAATCCTATCCCCTAACCCTAACCCTAACCCTAATGCTAACCCCTAAACGTAACCCTAACCGTGACCAGTAAACCTAACCCTAACCTCTAACACAAACCATAGCACATAACTCTAACCCTAAAACTAACCCTAACCCTAAACCTAACCCTAAACCCTAACTCTTAACCTTAACCCTAAGCGTTAACTCTCACGCTAACCTTTAATCCTAACCCTAATCCTAATCTTCAACCCTAAACCTAACACTTAACCCTAACCCTGTACCAAACCCTAACCCCTCATCTTAACCCTAACTATAAACCTCAACCCTAAACCAAAGTGTAACCGTTAACCCTAAGAGTAACCCTTAAGCCTAACCCTAATCCCTAACCCTAAGCCCTCACCCTAACACTAAACTTCATCCTTAACCCTAACCAGAATCCTAACCCTAAATCTAATTCTCAGACTTCTTGCTTTCTTAGAGTTTAGAAAGCCTGCAATCCTCCCATGCCATGCGTGAAAGGAGGCTGTACCACTGTGTCCTGCATGAAACCCATGGGCCCATACCCAGAGTATGATAGAGTTGGTTCCCGGGTACAATCCCAGCCCCCTAAACTCCCCCTGCCCGCCTAATGCAGACAGGGCCCGTGCGCTAAGCATAAACAATACCTTTAACAGATAACCCTAACCCTGAACATAACACCCAACCCTGTTCCTATTTCTCCCTTTAACACGTAAACCTCACCGTGCGCCTAACTTTAACCTCTTATCCTAACGTTAATGCATAACCCATTTCCTGAGAACAACCCCTATCCCATAATTCTAACCCTATCTCCTAGTCATCACTGTGACACCTAATCCCTAACCCTAATTCTAAACCGCTAACCCTAACCGTAACCCTACCTACAACCCTAACACTGACAGTAACCCTTACTTCTAACCCCAACGCTATGCCTAACAAAAACCCTAACCCTTGACCCTAACCCTTCACCCTAACCCCTAAGCCTTACCCTAACCCTTAACCCTAATCCTAATCCTAACCATTAAACCTAACCCTAGCTCTTAAAGCTAACCCTAAACCTTACCCTCACGACTAGACCTAACCCTGACACTAACCTAACACCTAACCCTAACCAGAACCCCTAAAGCTAACCCTGAACCCTATCCCTAAACCAAACAGTAAACTTTAACCCTAAACCTAAGCCCAACCCGTAACCCTAATCCTATCCTTTTACCCTAAAACTAACCCATAACCCTAACCCCTATACCTCACCCTAACTCTAACCCCAATCCTAATTCTAACCATACCCCTTCATAAAGCACTAACTCCTAACCGCTAACCCTAACACTAACCAAAAACCCTAATCACTAATCCCTAACCCTAACGCTTAACCTTTACCCTAACATTTAACCCTCACCCTAAATCTTAACACTGACCCTAACCTTAACCTTTAACTCTAAGCCCAACCCTTAACCCTACAGTAAGGAAGACCCTTAATGCTAATGGGATCCCTTATCCCTAACCCTAACACTACAGCTAAAAATAACCCTAACCTTGGATCCTTAAACCTAACCCCTAACACTTACTTTAACCCCAAACCCTAACCCTAATCCTAAGCATTAAACCTAACCCTATCTCTTAACTCTAACGCTAGCCCTTACCCTAACGCCTAGATCTAAACCTAAATCTAACCTACCGCCTAATCCTAACCTTAAACCCTAATGCTAACACTAACCCTGAACCCTAAACCTACCCGTAACCCTTAACACTAACCCTATCCGTGAACCTAAACCCTGACCCTAACCATTACCCGCACCCAAGAATTTAACCGTGCCCCTAACCCTAATCCTTAATGATAACCTTAACACTAAACCCTAACCCTAAGCCCAACACTTAACCCTAATCCTATCCCTTAACCCTCACCCTAACCCTAATGCTACCCCCTAAACGTAACCCTAACCGTGACCAGTAAACCTAACCCTAACCTCTAACACAAACCATAGCACATAACTCTAACCCTAAAACTAACCCTAACCCTAACCCTAACCCTAACTCTTAACCTTAACCCTAAGCGTTAACTCTCACGCTAACCTTTAATCCTAACCCTAATCCTAATCTTCAACCCTAAACCTAACACTTAACCCTAACCCTGTACCAAACCCTAACCCCTCATCTTAAACCTAACCGTAAACCTCAACCCTAAACCAAAGTGTAACCGTTAAACCTAAGAGTAACCTTTAAGCCTAAACCTATTCCCTAACCCTAAGCCCTCACCCTAACACTAAACTTCATCCTTAACCATAACCAGAATCCTAACCCTAAATCTAATTCTCAGACTTCTTGCTTTCTTAGAGTTTAGAAAGCCTGCAATCCTCCCATGCCATGCGTGAAAGGAGGCTCTACCACTGTGTCCTGCATGAAACCCACGGGCCCATACCCAGAGTATGATAGAGTGGGTTCCCGGGTACAATCCCAGCCCCCTAAACTCCCCCCGCCCGCCTAATGCAGACAGGGCCCGTGCGCTAAGCATAAACAATACCTTTAACAGATAACCCTAACCCTGAACATAACACTCAACCCTGTTTCTATTTCTCCCCTTAAGAGGTAAACCTCACGGTGCGCCTAAATTTAACCTCTTATCCTAACGTTAATGCATAACCCATTTCCTGAGAACAACCCCTATCCCATAATTCTAACCCTATCCCCTAGTCATCACTGTGACACCTAATCCCTAACCCTAATTCTAAACCGCTAACCCTAACCGTAACCCTACCTACAACCCTAACACTGACAGTAACCCTTACTTCTAACCCCAACGCTATGCCTAACAAAAACCCTAACCCTTGACCCTAACCCTTCACCCTAACCCCTAAGCCTTACCCTAACCCTTAACCCTAATCCTAATCCTAACCATTAAACCTAACCCTAGCTCTTAAAGCTAACCCTAAACCTTACCCTCACGACTAGACCTAACCCTCACACTAACCTATCACCTAAACCTAACCAGAACCCCGAAAGCTAATCCTGAACCCTATCCTTAACCCTAGCAGTAAACTTTAACCCTAAACCTAAGCCCAACCCGTAACCCTAATCCTATCCTTTTACCCTAAAACTAACCCCTAAACCTAACCCCTATACCTCACCCTAACTCTAACCCCAATCCTAATTCTAACCATACCCCTTCATAAAACACTAACTCCTAACCGCTAACCCTAACACTAACCAAAAACCCTAATCACTAATCCCTAACCCTAACCCTAACGCTTAACCTTTACCCTAACCGTTAACCCTCACCCTAAATCTTAACACTGACCCTAACATTAACCTTTAACTCTAAGCCTAACCCTTAACCCTACAGTAAGGAAGACCCTTAATGCTAATGGGATCCCTTATCCCTAACCCTAACACTACAGCTAAAAATAACCCTAACCTTGGATCCTTAAACCTAACCCCTAACACTTACTTTAACCCCAAACCCTAACCCTAATCCTAAGCATTAAACCTAACCCTATCTCTTAACCCTAACGCTAGCCCTTACCCTAACGCCTAGATCTAACCCTAAATCTAACCTACCGCCTAATCCTAACCTTAAGCCCTAATGCTAACACTAACCATGAACCCTAAACCTACCCGTAACCCTTAACACTAACCCTATCCGTGAACCTAAACCCTGACCCTAACCATTACCCGCACTAAGCATTTAACCCTGACCCTAACCCTAATCCTTAATGCCAACCCTAACACTAAACCCTAACCGTAAGCCCAACACTTACCCCTAATCCTATCCCTTAACCCTAACCCTAAAACTAATGCTACCCCCTAAACGTAACCCTAACCGTGACCAGTAAACCTAACCCTAACCTTTAACACAAACCATAGCACTTAACTCTAACCCTAAAACTAACCCTAACCCTAACCCTAAACCCTAACTCTTAACCTTAACCCTAAGCGTTAACTCTCACGCTAACCTTTAATCCTAACCCTAATCCTAATCTTCAACCCTAAACCTAACACTTAACCCTAACCCTGTACCACACCCTAACCCCTCATCTTAACCCTAACCGTAAATCTCAACCCTAAACCAAAGTGTAACCGTTAAACCTAAGAGTAACCTTTAACCCTAACCCTAATCCCTAACCCTAAGCCCTCACCCTAACACTAAACTTCATCCTTAACCCTAACCAGAATCCTAACCCTAAATCTAATTCTCAGACTTCTTGCTTTCTTAGAGTTTAGAAAGCCTGCAATCCTCCCATGCCATGCGTGAAAGGAGGCTCTACCACTGTGTCCTGCATGAAACCCACGGGCCCATACCCAGAGTATGATAGAGTGGGTTCCCGGGTACAATCCCAGCCCCCTAAACTCCCCCCGCCCGCCTAATGCAGACAGGGCCCGTGCGCTAAGCATAAACAATACCTTTAACAGATAACCCTAACCCTGAACATAACACCCAACCCTGTTCCTATTTCTCCCCTTAACACGTAAACCTCACCGTGCGCCTAACTTTAACCTCTTATCCTAACGTTAATGCATAACCCATTTCCTGAGAACAACCCCTATTCCATAATTCTAACCCTATCTCCTAGTCATCACTGTGACACCTAATCCCTAACCCTAATTCTAAACCGCTAACCCTAACCGTAACCCTACCTACAACCCTAACACTGACAGTAACCCTTACTTCTAACCCCAACGCTATGCCTAACAAAAACCCTAACCCTTGGCCCTAACCCTTCACCCTAACCCCTAAGCCTTACCCTAACCCTTAACCCTAATCCTAATCCTAACCATTAAACCTAACCCTAGCTCTTAAAGCTAACCCTAAACCTTACCCTCACGACTAGACCTAACCCTGACACTAACCTATCACCTAACCCTAACCAGAACCCCTAAAGCTAATCCTGAACCCTATCCCTAACACTAGCAGTAAACTTTAACCCTAAACGTAAGCCCAACCCATAACCCTAATCCTATCCTTTTACCCTAAAACTAACCCCTAAACCTAACCCCTATACCTCACCCTAACTCTAACCCCAATCCTAATTCTAACCATACCCCTTCATAAAACACTAACTTCTAACCGCTAACCCTAACACTAACCAAAAACCGTAATCACTAATCCCTAACCCTAACGCTTAACCTTTACCCTAACCGTTAACCCTCACCCTAAATCTTCACACTGACTCTAACCTTAAACTTTAACTCTAAGCCTAACCCTTAACCCTACAGTAAGGAAGACCCTTAATGCTAATGGGATCCCTTATCCCTAACCCTAACACTACAGCTAAAGATAACCCTAATCTTTGATCCTTAAAGCTAACCCCTAACACTTACTTTAACCCCAAACCCTAACCCTAATCCTAAGCATTAAACCTAACCCTATCTCTTAACCCTAACGCTAGCCCATACCCTAACGCCTAGATCTAACCCTAAAAGTAACCTACCGCCTAATCCTAACCTTAAGCCCTAATGCTAACTCTAACCCTGAACCCTAAACCTCCCCGTAACCCTTAACACTAACCCTATCCGTGAACCTTAACCCTGACCCTAACCATTACCCGCACCCAAGCATTTAACCCTGACCCTAACCCTAATCCTTAATGCTAACCCTAACACTAAACCCTAACCCTAAGCCCAACACTTAACCCTAATCCTATCCCTTAACCCTAACCCTAACCCTAATGCTAACCCCTAAACGTAACCCTAACCGTGACCAGTAAACCTAACCCTAACCTCTAACACAAACCATAGCACATAACTCTAACCCTAAAACTAACCCTAACCCTAACCCTAAAGCCTAACACTTAACCTTAACCCTAAGCGATAACTCTCACGCTAACCTTTAATCCTAACCCTAATCCTAATCTTCAACCCTAAACCTAACACTTAACCCTAAACCTGTACCAAACCCTAACCCCTCATCTTAACCCTAACCGTAAACCTCAACCCTAAATCAAAGTGTAACCGTTAAACCTAAGAGTAACCTTTAACCCTAACCCTAATCCCTAACCCTAAGCCCTCACCCTAACACTAAACTTCATCCTTAACCCTAACCAGAATCCTAACCCTAAATCTAATTCTCAGACTTCTTGCTTTCTTAGAGTTTAGAAAGCCTGCAATCCTCCCATGCCATGTGTGAAAGGAGGCTCCACCACTGTGTCCTGCATGAAACCCACGGGCCCATACCCAGAGTATGATAGAGTGGGTTCCCGGGTACAATCCCAGCCCCCTAAACTCCCCCCGCCCGCCTAATGCAGACAGGGCCCGTGCGCTAAGCATAAACAATACCTTTAACAGATAACCCTAACCCTGAACATAACACCCAACCCTGTTCCTATTTCTCCCCTTAACACGTAAACCTCACCGTGCGCCTAACTTTAACCTCTTATCCTAACGTTAATGCATAACCCATTTCCTGAGAACAACCCCTATCCCATAATTCTAACCCTATCTCCTAGTCATCACTGTGACACCTAATCCCTAACCCTAATTCTAAACCGCTAACCCTAACCGTAACCCTACCTACATCCCTAACACTGACAGTAACCCTTACTTCTAACCCCAACGCTATGCCTAACAAAAACCCTAACCCTTGACCCTAACCCTTCACCCTAACCCCTAAGCCTTACCCTAACCCTTAACCCTAATCCTAATCCTAACCATGAAACCTAACCCTAGCTCTTAAAGCTAACCCTAAACCTTACCCTCACGACTAGACCTAACCCTGACACTAACCTAACACCTAACCCTAACCAGAACCCCTAAAGCTAACCCTGAACCCTATCCCTAACCCTAGCAGTAAACTTTAACCCTAAACATAAGGCCAACCCGTAACCCTAATCCTATCCTTTTACCCTAAAACTAACCCCTAAACCTAACCCCTATACCTCACCCTAACTCTAACCCCAATCCTAATTCTAACCATACCCCTTCATAAAACACTAACTCCTAATCGCTAACCCTAACACTAACCAAAAACCCTAATCACTAATCCCTAACCCTAACCCTTAACCTTTACGCTAACCGTTAACCATCACCCTAAATCTTCACACTGACCCTAACCTTAACCTTTAACTCTAAGCCTAACCCTTAACCCTACAGTAAGGAAGACCCTTAATGCTAATGGGATCCCTTATCCCTAACCCTAACACTACAGCTAAAAATAACCCTAACCTTGGATCCTTAAACCTAACCCCTAACACTTACTTTAACCCGAAACCCTAACCCTAATCCTAAGCATTAAACCTAACCCTATCTCTTAACCGTAACGCTAGCCCTTACCCTAACGCCTAGATCTAACCCTAAATCTAACCTACCGTCTAATCCTAACCTTAAGCCCTAATGCTAAATCTAATCCTGAACCCTAAACCTACCCGTAACCCTTAACACTAACCCTATCCGTGAAACTTAACCCTGACCCTAACCATTACCCGCACCCAAGCATTTAACCCTGACCCTAACCCTAATCCTTAATGCTAAAACTAACACTAAACCCTAACCCTAAGCCCAACACTTAACCCTAATCCTATCCCTTAACCCTAACCCTAACCCTAATGCTAACCCCTAAACGTAACCCTAACCGTGACCAGTAAACCTAACCCTAACCTCTAACACAAACCATAGCACATAACTCTAACCCTAAAACTAACCCTAACCCTAACCCTAAACCCTAACACTTAACCTTAACCCTAAGCGTTAACTCTCACGCTAACCTTTAATCCTAACCCTAATCCTAATCTTCAACCCTAAACCTAACACTAAACCCTAACCCTGTACCAAACCCTAACCCCTCATCTTAACCCTAACCGTAAACCTCAACCCTAAACCAAAGTGTAACCGTTAAACCTAAGAGTAACTTTTAACCCCAACCTTAATCCCTAACCCTAAGCCCTCACCCTAACACTAAATTTCATCCTTAACCAAACCCTAACCCTAACCCTAAACCCTAACCCTTAACCTTAACCCTAAGCGTTAACTCTCACGCTAACCTTTAATCCTAACCCTAATCCTAATCTTCAACCCTAAACCTAACACTTAACCCTAACCCTGTACCACACCCTAACCCCTCATCTTAACCCTAACCGTAAACCCCAACCCTAAACCAAAGTGTAACCGTTAAACCTAAGAGTAACCTTTAACCCTAACCCTAATCCCTAACCCTAAGCCCTCACCCTAACACTAAACTTCATCCTTAACCCTAACCATAATCATAACCCTAAATCTAATTCTCAGACTTCTTGCTTTCTTAGAGTTTAGAAAGCCTGCAATCCTCCCATGCCATGCGTGAAAGGAGGCTCTACCACTGGGTCCTGCATGAAACCCACGGGCCCATACCCAGAGTATGATAGAGTGGGTTCCCGGGTACAATCCCAGCCCCCTAAACTCCCCCCGCCCGCCTAATGCAGACAGGGCCCGTGCGCTAAGCATAAACAATACCTTTAACAGATAACCATAACCCTGAACATAACACCCAACCCTGTTCCTATTTCTCCCCTTAACACGTAAACCTCACCGTGCGCCTAACTTTAACCTCTTATCCTAACGTTAATGCATAACCCATTTCCTGAGAACAACCCCTATCCCATAATTCTAACCCTATCTCCTAGTCATCACTGTGACACCTAATCCCTAACCCTAATTCTAAACCGCTAACCCTAACCGTAACCCGACCTACAACCCTAACACTGACAGTAACCCTTACTTCTAACCCCAACGCTATGCCTAACAAAAACCCTAACCCTTGACCCTAACCCTTCACCCTAACCCCTAAGCCTTACCCTAACCCTTAACCCTAATCCTAATCCTAACCATTAAACATAAACCTAGCTCCTAAAGCTAACCCTAAACCTTACCCTCACGACTAGACCTAACCCTGACACTAACCTAACACCTAACCCTAACCAGAACCCCTAAAGCTAACCCTGAACCCTATCCCTAACCCTAGCAGTAAACTTTAACCCTAAACCTAAGCCCAACCCGTAACCCTAATCCTATCCTTTTACCCTAAAACTAACCCCTAAACCTAACCCCTATAACTCACCCTAACTCTAACCCAATCCTAATTCTAACCATACCCCTTCATAAAACACTAACTCCTAACCGCTAACCCTAACTCTAACCAAAAACCCTAATCACTAATCCCTAACCCTAATGCTTAACCTTTACCCTAACCGTTAACCCTCACCCTAAATCTTAACACTGACCCTAACCTTAACCTTTAACTCTAAACCTAACCCTTAACCCTACAGTAAGGAAGACCCTTAATGCTAATGGGATCCCTTATCCCTAACCCTAACACTACAGCTAAAAATAACCCTAACCTTGGATCCTTAAACCTAACCCCTAACACTTACTTTAACCCCAAACCCTAACCCTAATCGTAAGCATTAAACCTAACCCTATCTCTTAGTCCTAACGCTAGCCCTTACCTTAACGCCTAGATCTAACCCTAAATCTAACCTACCGCCTAATCCTAACCTTAAGCCCTAATGCTAACTCTAACCCTGAACCCTAAACCTACCCGTAACCCTTAACACTAACCCTATCCGTGAACCTTAACCCTGACCCTAACCATTACCCGCACCCAAGCATTTAACCCTGACCCTAACCCTAATCCTTAATGCTAACGCTAACACTAAACCCTAACCCTAAGCCCAACACTTAACCCTAATCCTATCCCTTAACACTAACCCTAACCCTAATGCTAACCCCTAAACGTAACCCTAACCGTGACCAGTAAACCTAACCCTAACCTCTAACACAAACCATAGCACATAACTCTAACCCTAAAACTAACACTAAACCTAACCCTAACCCCTAACTCTTAACCTTAACCCTAAGCGTTAACTCTCACGTTAACCTTTAATCCTAACCCTAATCCTAATCTTCAACCCTAAACCTAACACTTAACCCTAACCCTGTACCAAACCCTAACCCCTCATCTTAACCCTAACCGTAAACCTCAACCCTAAACCAAAGTGTAACCGTTAAACCTAAGAGTAACCTTTAACCCTAACCCTAATCCCTAACCCTAAGCCCTCACCCTAACACTAAACTTCATCCTTAACCCTAACCATAATCCTAACCCTAAATCTAATTCTTAGACTTCTTGCTTTCTTAGAGTTTAGAAAGCCTGCAATCCTCCCATGCCATGTGTGAAAGGAGGCACCACCACTGCGTCCTGCATGAAACCCACGGGCCCATACCCAGAATATAATAGAGTGGGTTCCCGGGTACAATCCCAGCCCCCTAAACTCCCCCCGCCCGCCTAATGCAGACAGGGCCCGTGCGCTAAGCATAAACAATACCTTTAACAGATAACCCTAACCCTGAACATAACACCCAACCCTGTTCCTATTTCTCCCCTTAACACGTAAACCTCACCGTGCGCCTAACTTTAACCTCTTATCCTAACGTTAATGCATAACCCATTTCCTGAGAACAACCCCTATCCCATAATTCTAACCCTATCTCCTAGTCATCACTGTGACACCTAATCCCTAACCCTAATTCTAAACCGCTAACCCTAACCGTAACCCTACCTACATCCCTAACACTGACAGTAACCCTTACTTCTAACCCCAACGCTATGCCTAACAAAAACCCTAACCCTTGACCCTAACCCTTCACCCTAACCCCTAAGCCTTACCCTAACCCTTAACCCTAATCCTAATCCTAACCATGAAACCTAACCCTAGCTCTTAAAGCTAACCCTAAACCTTACCCTCACGACTAGACCTAACCCTGACACTATCCTAACACCTAACCCTAACCAGAACCCCTAAAGCTAACCCTGAACCCTATCCCTAACCCTAGCAGTAAACTTTAACCCTAAACATAAGGCCAACCCGTAACCCTAATCCTATCCTTTTACCCTAAAACTAACCCCTAAACCTAACCCCTATACCTCACCCTAACTCTAACCCCAATCCTAATTCTAACCATACCCCTTCATAAAACACTAACTCCTAACCGCTAACCCTAACACTAACCAAAAACCCTAATCACTAATCCCTAACCCTAACCCTTAACCTTTACGCTAACCGTTAACCATCACCCTAAATCTTCACACTGACCCTAACCTTAACCTTTAACTCTAAGCCTAACCCTTAACCCTACAGTAAGGAAGACCCTTAATGCTAATGGGATCCATTATCCCTAACCGTAACACTACAGCTAAAAATACCCCTAACCTTGGATCCTTAAACCTAACCCCTAACACTTACTTTAACCCCAAACCCTAACCCTAATCCTAAGCATTAAACCTAACCCTATCTCTTAACCGTAACGCTAGCCCTTACCCTAACGCCTAGATCTAACCCTAAATCTAACCTACCGTCTAATCCTAACCTTAAGCCCTAATGCTAAATCTAATCCTAAACCCTAAACCTACCCGTAACCCTTAACACTAACCCTATCCGTGAAACTTAACCCTGACCCTAACCATTACCCGCACCCAAGCATTTAACCCTGACCCTAACCCTAATCCTTAATGCTAACCCTAACACTAAACCCTAACCCTAAGCCCAACACTTAACCCTAATCCTATCCCTTAACCCTAACCCTAACCCTAATGCTAACCCCTAAACGTAACCCTAACCGTGACCAGTAAACCTAACCCTAACCTCTAACACAAACCATAGCACATAACTCTAACCCTAAAACTAACCCTAACCCTAACCCTAAACCCTAACTCTTAACCTTAACCCTAAGCGTTAACTCTCATGCTAACCTTTAATCCTAACCCTAATCCTAATCTTCAACCCTAAACCTAACACTAAACCCTAACCCTGTACCAAACCCTAACCCCTCATCTTAACCCTAACCGTAAACCTCAACCCTAAACCAAAGTGTAACCGTTAAACCTAAGAGTAACTTTTAACCCCAACCTTAATCCCTAACCCTAAGCCCTCACCCTAACACTAAATTTCATCCTTAACCCTAACCCTAACCCTAACCCTAAACCCTAACCCTTAACCTTAACCCTAAGCGTTAACTCTCACGCTAACATTTAATCCTAACCCTAATCCTAATCTTCAACCCTAAACCTAACACTTAACCCTAACCCTGTACCAAACCCTAACCCCTCATCTTAACCCTAACCGTAAACCCCAACCCTAAACCAAAGTGTAACCGTTAAACCGAAGAGTAACCTTTAACCCTAACCCTAATCCCTAACCCTAAGCCCTCACCCTAACACTAAACTTCATCCTTAACCCTAACCATAATCATAACCCTAAATCTAATTCTCAGACTTCTTGCTTTCTTAGAGTTTAGAAAGCCTGCAATCCTCCCATGCCATGCGTGAAAGGAGGCTCTACCACTGTGTCCTGCATGAAACCCACGGGCCCATACCCAGAGTATGATAGAGTGGGTTCCCGGGTACAATCCCAGCTCCCTAAACTCCTCCAGCCCGCCTAATGCAGACAGGGCCCGTGCGCTAAGCATAAACAATACCTTTAACAGATAACCCTAACCCTGAACATAACACCCAACCCTGTTCCTATTTCTCCCCTTAACACGTAAACCTCACTGTGCGCCTAACTTTAACCTCTTATCCTAACGTTAATGCATAACCCATTTCCTGAGAACAACCCCATCCTATAATTCTAACCCTATCTCCTAGTCATCACTGTGACACCTAATCCCTAACCCTAATTCTAAACTGCTAACCCTAACTGTAACCCTACCTACAACCCTAACACTGACAGTAACCCTTACTTCTAACCCCAACGCTATGCCTAACAAAAACCCTAACCTTTGACCCTAACCCTTCACCCTAACCCCTAAGCCTTACCCTAACCCTTAACCCTAATCCTAATCCTAAACATTAAACCTAACCCTAGCTCTTAAAGCTAACCCTAAACCTTACCCTCACGACTAGACCTAACCCTGACACTAACCTAACACCTAACCCTAACCAGAACCCCTAAACCTAACCCTTATACCTCACCCTAACTCTAACCCCAATCCTAATTCTAACCATACCCCTTCATAAAACACTAACTCCTAACCGCTAACCCTGGCACTAACCAAAAACCCTAATCACTAATCCCTAACCCTAACGCTTAACCTTTACCCAAACCGTTAACCCTCACCCTAAATCTTAACCCTCACCCTAACCTTAACCTTTACTCTAAGCCTAACCCTTAACCCTACAGTAAGGAAGACCCTTAATGCTAATGGGATCCCTTATCCCTAACCCTAACACTACAGCTAAAAATAACCCTAACCTTGGATCCTTAAACCTAACCCCTAACACTTTAACCCCAAACCCTAACCGTAATCCTAAGCATTAAACCTAACCCTATCTTTTAACCCTAACGCTAGCCCTTACCCTAACGCCTAGATCTAACCCTAAATCTAACCTATCGCCTAATCCTAACCTTAAGCCCTAATGCTAACACTAACCCTGAACCCTAAACCTACCCGTAACCCTTAACACTAACCCTATCCGTGAACCTAAACCCTGACCCTAACCATTACCCGCACCCAAGCATTTAACCCTGACCCTAACCCTAAACCTTAATGCGAACCTTAACACTAAACCCTAACCCTAAGCCCAACACTTAACCCTAATCCTATCCCTTAACACTAACCCTAACCCTAACCCTAATGCTAACCCCTAAACCTAACCCTAACCTTGATCAGTAAACCTAACCCTAACCTCTAACACAAACCATAGCACATAACTCTAACCCTAAAACTAACCTTAACCCTAACCCTAAACCCTAACACTTAACCTTAACCCTAAGCGTTAACTCTCACGCTAACCTTTAATCCTAACCCTAATCCTAATCTTCAACCCTAAACCTAACAGTTAACCCTAACCCTGTACCAAACCCTAACCCCTCATCTTAACCCTAACAGTAAACCTCAACCCTAAACCAAACTGTAACCGTTAAACCTAAGAGTAACGTTTAACCCTAACCATATTCCCTAACCCTAAGCCCTCACCCTAACACTAAACTTCATCCTTAACCCTAACCAGAATCCTAACCCTATATCTAATTCTCAGACTTCTTGCTTTCTTAGAGTTTAGAAAGCCTGCAATCCTCCCATGCCATGCGTGAAAGGAGGCTCTACCACTGTGTCCTGCATGAAACCCACGGGCCCATACCCAGAGTATGATAGAGTGGGTTCCCGGGTACAATCCCAGCCCCCTAAACTCCTCCAGCCCGCCTAATGCAGACAGGGCCCGTGCGCTAAGCATAAACAATACCTTTAACAGATAACCCTAACCCTGAACATAACACCCAACCCTGTTCCTATTTCTCCCCTTAACACGTAAACCTCACTGTGCGCCTAACTTTAACCTCTTATCCTAACGTTAATGCATAACCCATTTCCTGAGAACAACCCCATCCTATAATTCTAACCCTATCTCCTAGTCATCACTGTGACACCTAATCCCTAACCCTAATTCTAAACCGCTAACCCTAACCGTAACCCTACCTACAACCCTAACACTGACAGTAACCCTTACTTCTAACCCCAACGCTATGCCTAACAAAAACCCTAACCCTTGACCCTAACCCTTCACCCTAACCCCTAAGCCTTACCCTAACCCTTAACCCTAATCCTAATCCTAAACATTAAACCTAACCCTAGCTCTTAAAGCTAACCCTAAACCTTACCCTCACGACTAGACCTAACCCTGACACTAACCTAACACCTAACCCTAACCAGAACCCCTAAACCTAACCCCTATACCTCACCCTAACTCTAACCCCAATCCTAATTCTAACCATACCCCTTCATAAAACACTAACTCCTAACCGCTAACCCTGGCACAAACCAAAAACCCTAATCACTAATCCCTAACCCTAACGCTTAACCTTTACCCAAACCGTTAACCCTCACCCTAAATCTTAACCCTCACCCTAACCTTAACCTTTACTCTAAGCCTAACCCTTAACCCTACAGTAAGGAAGACCCTTAATGCTAATGGGATCCCTTATCCCTAACCCTAACACTACAGCTAAAAATAACCCTAACCTTGGATCCTTAAACCTAACCCCTAACACTTTAACCCCAAACCCTAACCGTAATCCTAAGCATTAAACCTAACCCTATCTCTTAACCCTAACGCTAGCCCTTACCCTAACGCCTAGATCTAACCCTAAATCTAACCTATCGCCTAATCCTAACCTTAAGCCCTAATGCTAACACTAACCCTGAACCCTAAACCTACCCGTAAACCTTAATACTAACCCTATCCGTGAACCTAAACCCTGACCCTAACCATTACCCGCACCCAAGCATTTAACCCTGACCCTAACCATAAACCTTAATGCGAACCTTAACACTAAACCCTAACCCTAAGCCCAACACTTAGCCCTAATCCTATCCCTTAACACTAACCCTAACCCTAACCCTAATGCTAACCCCTAAACCTAACCCTAACCATTATCAGTAAACCTAACCCTAACCTCTAACACAAACCATAGCACATAACTCTAACCCTAAAACTAACCCTAACCCTAACCCTAAACCCTAACACTTAACCTTAACCCTAAGCGTTAACTCTCACGCTAACCTTTAATCCTAACCCTAATCCTAATCTTCAACCCTAAACCTAACACTTA